>NC_140580.1:1167148270-1167160770 GCF_964204655.1 Triturus cristatus | reverse complement strand
CTGACATGTCTGATGCCCTACCGTGCCTAATCCCGGTAGACACCCTTGTCGTTTATTTATACAAACATGGGTAGCTATTGACGGGCACATTTAATACGCATGCACACCAAGCCATTCAAAGGGGATTCGACAAAAATTTGACCAAAACTATGCAGGAAACCCCCCTCACGGTTAATAAAACACACATCCACTGCCGGATGTGTAATACTTTTTATTTTACTCTCTGGAAAGGGGACGAGAGTCACAGCGCGCTCCTGGCAGAGCCCAATGCTGTGTTACACCCACCATTGCCTGCTGAGTGCCACACACCTCTGAGTTGTACACCAGCTAGTGCATATGCTATGACACTCTCTAGCCCATGTGCACTGTAACACCACCCCGTGAATATGTCATGCCACACTTGTCTTCGCACGGGTTATATTGCCCCATCTAACATGCCTTCCTCGATGCCTATGTTATAACGCACAGCGCTATGCCATACATATTACAATCTGGGATCCATATCTTTGTCACAGTGCATATGCAACGTTACATTCCCCAGAACATATTTTATATTACAACTTTAGAGACTAGTCAGGTTACACAACACTGCCCTGTGCATATTACACTCCAAGGCGCATATCGCATATCACGCGCTAGTGCCTGTGCTATCTCGCGCTCTCCAATGAATCTGTCATTGTGTACAATGTATTGCATATTATATTTCACGCCCGGTTCATCTTATATCACACTTTTTGGTGCATAGTTTATACCATACACTATATCTAGTTTTCATTTTCAATCGTGCTCTCAGGACTATGTTCTATATAACACTGTGTTCACCTACCCTTTTCACGGGCATTACATTTTGCGATAGGGGGTGGAGGATCAGGGGGTGTTTCTGCCAAGTGAGCCCAGAGTCACAGTCACAAACGTCCTCTTCTTCCTGAATAAAAGTGAGATTATGCTGCATACTTGTTCATATTTTAAGTAGTTCGCACAGACACACGTTTTAAAAACAATAAAGTTCCTAATACCCGCCTTCTCTGAACAGTTAGCTTGCTGCCCCATCCCCCTCCTCCCTATCCTCTGTTGTGTGAATCCATGGACTAGCCTCCTCCCTCCTGCCATGCATGGTCTGATGTGCTGCCACTGCCCTCAATTTAGTATGATGTACCAGTCCACTCCTCCTGCCCTCCATTGCCCAATTCTATGCCCCATCATTGACCTCCTGCTTAAACTCTGTGCTTAGCTTGCTGCCCCTATTCTCCTTCCCCCTGCCCTCCGATGTCTTTGTGCATGCCCCTGCTCCATCCTTTTTGCCCACCATGTTCCATGGACCTGCCACTCCTATCTACTCTGAGTGTTCTGTTGAGCTGCCACTCCCCTCCCACCTGCCTAGCATTGTCAGATGACTGTAACCTGTCCCTGCCACCTCCACCCTGCCTGTCCACATGCCATGCCTCTAGCCTCTTCCTCCTGTCCTACATGGTCCATTGTACTGCCACACCCTTCTGCCCTCCCTGGTCTGTTGTGCTGCAACTGCTCCTCCTGCCTGCCCCGTGCGGTCTGTTGTGAGGCCCCTTCCCCTGAACTTTCTTGTCTGTGCACAGGTCCTGACCCTCCCTTCTATCCTCCATCGTCCTTTGTGCATGCCCCTGCACCCTCCTTCTTGCCCATCATAGCCATTGTGCTGCCACTAACCCTCCCACTTGCCATGCATGGTCTTCTGTGCTGCCATGGCCCCTCCCACCTTCCCTGTGTGGTCAGTTAGCTGCCCCTGACCCCCTCCCACCTCCATGGTCTGTGTGTATTCCATCACAGTCTCACTGTTGCTCTTCATGGTGTGTCTTGCTTCTAGTGCCCATCCTGCCTGACCTTCATGGCTATCTTGCTGCTCCTGCCCTGCCCCCTTGCCCCCAGCCCTCTGTTTACATGTGCAGACCCCTACTCCCTCCCTCCTGGCTTGTCTGTTCCATTGTAATGCCCCTGATCCGTCCCTCCTGCCCTTTATGGTCTGTTATGCTGCAGCTTTCTCTCCTGTCTGTCCATTATGGTCAGCTAGCTACCATTGCCTCTTGCCCCTCTGTTCTCTGTTGTCCATGTGCATGGTCCTGTCCCCTCCCTCTTGCTTTCTATGGATTGTTGTGCTGCACTCCCGTCCCGCATGCCCTGTGTGGTGTATTGTGCTGCTGCAAACCCTGATGCCTGCCCTGCAGGGTCAGTTTGGTGCACCTCTCCATGTCCCTCCTGTCCTCTGTTATCCAAGTCCATGTCCCTACCCCATTTCCTTCCATGATCCAATGTACCATACTTGCGAACATTTTGAACTTGGTAAGAGGGAGATTTTGAAAAAAAACTGGGGTATTGATTTTCCCCTTTGAGTTACATTGAAAAAGAGGAGATTGTAGACAGGAGACAGATCAAATAAAGCCCATTTGAGCTTAAAAACATTGGACGTTTCCTGGCTGAATCGGGTCTGTTGGCATGTATGGTTGTACTACCATTGCCTCTTCCTTCTGCCCACAATGGTCTATTACATTGCCACAGCCTCTCTTGCAAGTCCTGTATTGTTGGTTTGTTGCCCCTGCCCCCCTTTCCACTGCCCTCCATAGTCTGTTGTGCTGCCACGGCCCTTCCTGCCTGCTCAGTGTGGTTAAATTGTTGCCTTTGCACCCTCCTACCTGCCTTCAATTTTCAGAGTCCGTGCCCCTGGCCTCTGCCTCTCAACAGTATCCTAATGAACAACTAGATTGCTAACATTCTATATTTATTACAAAAGTGTGGAACGCCTGACGTCATCTTGATGTAATCAAAACTGTAATACCTAGAGCATTTCCTTTAGAAATTACATATATGAGAGCGTCTTATTGGCATCAAAATTATGGTTAGTGCTCTAAAAGACTAAAATGAGGACATATTTTCTGAGTTTTCAAATAGCGACAAAGCACTTTTAAATTATTTGTTATCTTTATGTTTTTTTATCCAGTTGACCCCTTGATTAAATGTTGCACTTAGGGGAGAGGATGTGGTGTTACTTCCAGAACTGCAGACTTTGCAACTGGGGAACCAGGTTGGAGTTTCTGCTTCAGCTCGACATTCTGTGATTCTGGTCAAATCACTTAGTCTCCCCATGTCTACAACCAAAATGAATTTGTTCTTGTGTGATGTAACCAATGCTCATGTAAAGCACTCCAATACCTAACAAGTTTTCACTATATAACACTGCAAAAACACAAAATAATAAGTGTTTTGCACACTTCTGTCATTGGGCTATATTTGGGCTACATCAGGGTGATTTTGGGCTACATTTGGGCTCTTTTTTCTCCGGTGGCCATCTTGGGAGATTTATTTGTTATGAAGTTTCCTAATTTCCTCATGTACTGCAGTCCCCTCAGTAGGAAATGCTTTCAGTTTTTTACTTTGATTCCATCATGAAGGTATTCAGATATGTCACACATTTGCCATAAATTCTGAATGTTAGCACTCTAGTTGCTCATTAGATCACTGTAGTAAAACTACTGTTCACCATGGAAGTCTGCTCCTGGTATTAAAAGTGCATGTTTCAGTCTGCATGTCAGAATTTTTTAATGAAATAGAAGAGGATTTGAGAAGTCACTCAAAATGTGCCCTCATTTTCTTTCTTCAGCATTAATCATAATTTCTATGGCAAAATGAACCCCCTCATTGTGTTCCTTTTTAAATTAAATGTTTTAAGTGTTACCAGTTTATTCCAATCAAGATGGCTTCAGGTGTGCCATACTTTTGTCATAATGAAGAGAGTAAGCGCTCTAGTTGTTTTTAAGAACACTCTGGGACATTCTGTCATTGGGCTATACTTGGGCTACATCTGGGTGATATTTGGGCTACATTTGGGCTCTTTTGTCTCTGGTGGCCATCTTGGGAGACTTATTTGTTATGAAGTTTCCTAATTTCCTCATTTACTGCAGTCTCCTCAGTAGGAAATACTTTCAGTTTTTTTTACTTTGATTCCATCAAGAAGGCATTCAGATGTGTCACACATTTGCCATACATTCAGAATGTTAGCACTCTTTTTGCTCATTAGATCACTGTAGTAAAGCTACTGCTCACCAGGGAAAACTGCTGCTGGTATTGAAAGTGCATGTTTCAGTCTGCATGTCAGAATTTTGTAATGAAATAGAAGAGGATTTGAGAGGTCACTCAAAATGTGCCCTAATTTTTCTTTCTGCAGCACTAATCATACTTTTTATGGAAAAATGAACCCCCTCATTTTGTTCCTTTTTAAATTAAATGTTTTAAGAGTTACCACTTTAATCCAAGCAAGATGACTTCAGGTGTGCCATACGTTTATCATAAGTAGGACTGTTAGCGCTCTAGTTGTTCTTTGGAACACTCTGGGAAGCTGCAGTAGAACACAAAGGAATCAACTGACAGTCTCTGCCCTTGTTGGATGTACATGTTTTACTGAGAATGTCAGACTTAATTCTCACATGACTGAGAAAGATAATGTGAATTTACAGAAAATAAGCTCTCAGTTTAGCTTATAGATCACCTTCCAAACCTCTGTGGGAAAAGCATGAGAAAATATTTTTCTCTCAATCATGATATCCCAGCAGAAGGCTTTTTCACATGGTGAAATCACCTTAGAACATACCACAATTCCTAAAATGAGTATGGTACCATCAACAAATGATTTATAATGTAACTAAAGTCTTAAAACCTTCTATTAACTGCAATGCTTTTTAATGAGGTGCCATCATGTATATTGGTCCCAAGATGGCTGCCAACACTTCTTGGATGAAGTGCTGACAGCCAATCAGTTCTCAGGATGAGATGTGTGGTTAGGCTCCGCCCACATATATATATATGACTTTACTTTTAATTTTCTCAGGAACTACTGAACAGATTGACACCAGACCTGCAAAAGGCACTTCCCTGACCTGAGGTCTACCTCTCTGCCAAATTTCAAGTAATTCTGTTCAGCCGTTCGGGCTGTACCTTCGACTAAAGGTCCTATGGAAAAATGCATGGGGAAAACGCGTTTTGGGACTCCCCCTTTTTCTCGGTCCCCGCTTGACGAATCACGCCGAGACTTTTAGGGTAGGAGCGGAGCGGAGCGCCCAACCTATTTTGAAAATTTTGCGACCATTCGTCAACCGGCGCCAAAGTTATTCCAAATAGAATGTTGCGGATTTCCTGTGGAAACACGGTCCTAACTATAACTATCTACTGGCGACCGCCAGTAGATAATATATGTGTGTGTGTATATATATACATATATATATGTGTGTGTGTGTGTATTACCTACTGGCGGTCGCCAGTAGGTAGTTATAGTTAGGACCACGTTTCCATAGGAAATCCGCAACATTCTATTTTGAATAACTTTGGCGCCGGTCGACGAATCCTCGCGAATTTTTCAAAATAGGTGGGGCGCTACGCTCCGCTCCTACCCTGAAAGTCTCGGGGGGATTCGTCAAGCGGGGGCTGAGATAAAAGGGGGGTCCCAAAACGCGTTTTTCCGATGCATTTTTCCATAGGACCTTTAGACAGGGCTACAGCCCGAACGGCTGAACAGAATTACTTGAAATTTGGCAGAGAGGTAGTCCTCAGGTCAAGGAAGTGCCTTTTGTAGGTTTGGTGTAAATCTGTTCAGTAGATTCTGAGAAAATAGCCTTTAAATCAATATATATATCTGAGCCAGCTTACGGTGCGCTTACGGTACGCTTACCGTACGCGTACGGTGGCGTGCGCGAGCGCGATTCTGATTGGCTCTTAGATCTTAGTAAACATTCGAATCGGCCGAAACCAGGAAGCGGCGGCCGCCATTTTCTCTCTCGCACTGAGAGTGATGATGAAAATACAAATCACAAAAACATGTAAAGGGGCTGTTTAGACAGCTCCCACACACATAGCCATGTTGAGGGAGTCCCCAAAGATCCCCCAAGGCCAAAAACGGATTTTTTTTTTTTTCGCTAATTTCGCCGATTACGCTTACCGTACGCGTACGGTAAAAAATTATATAAAAAAAAAATTATCCACACTCTCCCCACCCCGTGTGCAATTGGTGGCCGAAGGTCACCAATTGTGCATGGCTTATAACAGATGAGTTAAACTATAATATTTAAAAAAAAATAAAATAAAAAAAAAAATTATCCACACTCTGTCCACCCCGTGTGCAAATGGTGCCCGAAGGGCACCATTTGTGCATGGCTTATAAAAATTACGAAAAATTAAAATATTACCTTTCAAAACGAAGTGCATCATATGTCCTCCATGTGCGCACGGTGCGCGAAGCGCATCGTGCGTACATGGCCCATCTAGCGTAACGTGGGCATGCGGTGCGCGTAGCGCACCGCGTGCCCACCGTGCGTGCACGGCACTAACTGCGTACAGTGGGCGCGCGGTGCGCGAAGCGCACCGCGTGCTTACTGTGCGCGCACGGTGCGCGAAGCGCACCGTGCGCGCACGGAACGAACTGCGTTAAGTGGGCGCGCACGCCACGAATGGCGTAAAGTAACTTAGCATTTAAAAAACCTTGCAAATTCACTGAAAAAACCATAGGTTTCACACATGTTATAGTTAGCGGAAATTTTACTGATAAAAAACCAATGAAATTCCCCCGTTATAGTTAGTGCAGGCAACTATAACTCACGCGACCGCAATCTTCTGCTGATGACATATGTGTCTTTATGAAAAAAAAATATTTGCAATATATGTATAGCTAAAAATGTATGGAAGAAGACATGGGCAAATAAGTGTCTAAATACAGTATTAGCATCAGCAGAGGATTGCGGTCGCGTGAGTTATAGTTGCCTGCACTAACTATAACGGGGGAATTTCATTGGTTTTTTATCAGTAAAATTTCCGCTAACTATAACATGTGTGAAACCTATGGTTTTTTCAGTGAATATATATATATGTGTGTATGTATATATATACATATATATGTGTGTATGTATATATATACATATATATGTGTGTGTGTGTGTATATATATTACCTACTGGCGGTCGCCAGTAGGTAGTTATAGTTAGGACCCTGTTTCCATAGAAAATCCGCAACATTCTATTTGGAATAACTTTGGTGCCGGTCGACGAATCCTCGCGAAATTAGGTGGGGCGCTACGCTCCGCTCCTACCCTGAAAGTCTCGGGGGATTCGTCAAGCGGGGGCTGAGAAAAAAGGGGGGTCCCAAAACGCGTTTTTCCCATGCATTTTTCCATAGGACCTTTAGACACAGCTACAGCCCGAACGGCCGAACAGAGTTACTTGAAATTTGGCAGAGAGGTAGTCCTCAGGTCAAGGAAGTGCCTTTTGTAGGTCTGGTGTAAATCTGTTCAGTAGATCCTGAGAAAATAGCATTTAAATCAATATATATATCTGAGCCAGCTTACGGTGCGCTTACCGTGCGCTTACGGTAAGCTTACCGTACGCGTACGGTGACGTGCGCGAGCGCGATTCTGATTGGCTGTTAGATCTTAGTAAACATTCGAATCGGTCGAAACCAGGAAGCGGCGGCCGCCATTTTCTCTCTCGCACTTGTTGAAGGTGTCCCCAAAGAACCCCCAAGGTCCAAAAGTCAATGTAATTTTTTTTTAAAAAATCGCCGATTACGCTTACCGTACGCGTACGGTAAAAATTATTTAAAAAAAAAAAAATTAGCCACACTCTCCACACCCTGTGTGCAATTGGTGCTTGAAGGGCACCATTAGTGCATGACTTATAAAAGTCATGAAAATTTAAACGATTATCCACACTCTCCCCACCCCGTGTGCAAATGGTGCCTGAACGGCACCATTTGCGCATGGCATATTTTTTGAATGAAAATGTAAAAGATTACCTTTCACAACGAAGCGCATAATATGTCCTCCATGTGCGCACGGTGCGCGAAGCGCATCGTGCGTACATGGCCCATCCAGCGTGGCCCATCCAGCGTAACATGGGCACGCGGTGCGCGTAGCGCACCGCGTGCCCACCGTGCGTGCACGGCACTAACTGCGTAAAGTGGGCGCGCGGTGCGCGAAGCACACCGCGTGCTCGCTGTGCGCGCACCGTGCGCGAAGCGCACCGTGCGCGCACGGAACGAACTGCGTTAAGTGGCCGCGCACGCCACGAATGGCGTAAAGTAACTTAGCATTTAAAAAAACGTACAAATTCACTGAAAAAACCATAGGTTTCACACACGTTATAGTTAGGAATTAGCATTTAAAAAACCTTGCAAATTCACTGAAAAAACCATAGGTTTCACACATGTTATAGTTAGCTGGACATTTTACTGATAAAAAACCAATGAAATTCCCCCGTTATAGTTAGTGCAGGCAACTATAACTCACGCGACCGCAATCCTCTGCTGATGACATATGTGTCTTTATGAAAAAAAAATATTTGTAATATATGTATAGCTAAAATTTAATGGAAGAAGACATGGGCAAATAAGTGTCTAAATACAGTATTAGCATCAGCAGAGGATTGCGGTCGCGTGAGTTATAGTTGCCTGCACTAACTATAACGGGGGAATTTCATTGGTTTTTTATCAGTAAAATGTCCAGCTAACTATAACATGTGTGAAACCTATGGTTTTTTCAGTGAATTTGCAAGGTTTTTTAAATGCTAATTCCTAACTATAACGTGTGTGAAACCTATGGTTTTTTCAGTGAATATATATATATATATATATATATATATATATATATATATATATATATATATATATATATATATATATATATATATATATATATATATATATATATATATATATATATATATATATATATATATATATATATGTGTGTGTGTGTGTGTGTGTATATATATATACATATATATGTATGTGTGTGTATATATATACATATATATGTGTGTGTGTGTATATATATATATGTGTGTATGTATATATATATTCCCCCGTTATAGTTACTGTAGGCAACTATAACTCACGCGACCGCAATCCTCTGCTGATGCTAATACTGTATTTAGACACTTATTTGCCCATGTCTTCTTCCATTAAATTTTAGCTATACATATATTACAAATATTTTTTTTTCATAAAGACACATATGTCATCAGCAGAGGATTACGGTCGCGTGAGTTATAGTTGCCTACAGTAACTATAACGGGGGAATTGCATTGGTTTTTTATCAGTAAAATGTCCAGCTAACTATAACATGTGTGAAACCTATGGTTTTTTCAGTGAATTTGTACGGTTTTTTAAATGCTAAGTTACTTTACGCCATTTGTGGCGTGCGCGCCCACTTAACGCATTTCGTTCCATGCGCGCACGGTGCGCTTCGCGCACCGTGCGCGCACAGTGAGCACGCGGTGCGCTTCGCGCACCGCGTGCCCACATTACGCTAGATGGGCCATGAACGCACGATGCGCTTCGCGCACCGTGCGCACATGGAGGACATATGAAGAGCAAACTCTTAAATCTGCTTTTCATTTTTTTTTTTTTATTTTTTTTACCGTACGCTTACCGTAAGCTTACGGTACGCGTACCCCGTGATTTTTTTTAAAATCAATAAATGTTTTTTTTGTACTTTTCTGTCCTTCTTTGACCCCCTTACAAATGTTAAAGGGTCTGTAACTCTCCTCATTGCCCCCTTTCCTTGTTTTCTCTGTTTTTTTTCTGAGTGAAACACACAAAATGGCGGCCGCCGCTTCCTGGTTTCGGCCGATTCGAATGTTTACTAAGATCTATGGGCCAATCAGAATCTCCTTCGCGCACGCCATGTTTCTTCCGTACGCTTACCGTAAGCTTACCGTACGCGTACCCCGTGATTTTTTTTAAAAATCAATAAATGTTTGTTTTGTACTTTACAGTCCTTCTTTGACCCCCTCACAAATATAAGGGGGTCTGTAACTCTCCTCATTGCCCCCTTTTCTTGTTTTCACTCTTTTTTTTTCAGAGTGAAACACAGAAAATGGCGGCCGCCGCTTCCTGGTTTCGGCCGATTCGAATGTTTACTAAGATCTAAGAGCCAATCAGAATCGCGCTCGCGCACGCCACCGTACGCTTACCATAAGCGTACGGTAAGCGTACCGTAAGCGGGCTCAGATATATATATTGATTTAAAGGCTATTTTCTCAGAATCTACTGAACAGATTTACACCAAACCTACAAAAGGCACTTCCTTGACCTAGGGACTACCTCTCTGCCAAATTTTGAGTAATTCTGTTCAGCCGTTCGGGCTGTAGCTCGTTCTAAAGGTCCTATGGAAAAATGCATGGGAAAAACGCGTTTTGGGACCCCCCTTTTATCTCAGCCCCCGCTTGACGGATCCCCCCGAGACTTTCAGGGTAGGAGCGGAGCGTAGCGCCCCACCTATTTTGAGAAATTCGCGAGGATTCGTCGACCGGCGCCAAAGTTATTCAAAATAGAATGTTGAGGTTTTCCTATGGAAACGTGGTCCTAACTATAACTACCTACTGGCGACCGCCAGTAGGTAATACATATATACATATATATGTGTGTGTGTGTGTATATATATATATATGTGTGTGTGTGTATATATATACATATATATGTGTGTAGTAGCTCCGACTGCACCTCAGACCGGCGCACTCACGGACGGGTGCTTCGTTCGCGGAGGTGCATCCGCGTTCAAATGATCGCTCACTCCTTCCTCCTTCCAGAAACAAGGCAAGCACTCGTAGGGGATTATTCTTTCAAATTTATTCAATTCTCCGCTCTTAAAACATGACGCGTTTCGGCTGACGCCTTAGTCTTATATTTTTAAGTTTCGCGCCACAACACGGCTCACCTTTAAAATTACGGTATAGGTCACATGATGCATTTTACAATTAGCATGGAAATCAAAGACAGACCATTGAACTCGTATGTCTTAACGCCATATTGGAGTATGCAATTCCTCAATTCGCCCGATATACGGGACAAACCTCACTAGGTAATTCACACAGCGAGGCCAAAATGTATATATACATTCTTCACGGGTAAGAGGTTATATTAAACCTCATTCTCATCTCAATAATGATCATGCCGTGTATCGGCTGAGATTTTGAGTTCTTGAGTTCAATGCTTTTATCCTGCCGTGTATCGGCTTACATTTCGCATTTCCATTGTACATCCAGACCCAATCATAAAACCAATCAACATTAGTACATCAATTACACTTTCAATATTAAAAAATATCTGTTAATCATAGCATTTTTTTGTTGTCACAGAAATTAATTAATTAATCACCCAAATGCACAGCCAATTCTTCTCCTATATTCAATCCGTTTGGTATCTTAGTGCTCAGGTCAATGATATACCTCGATTCAAGTCTACGTAGTTGTTTGATCCTGTCTCCTCCTCTAACATTGGCAGGTACCTGGTCTAGCCCGAAAAACCTTAGCAGCTCCCTGTCGCTACCATGTTTCTCAGAAAAATGTCTTGCCATTGAATAGGTTGCATCCTTTTTAGCTATTGCCCTCATGTGTTCTAGAATTCTTATCTTCACTGGATGAATAGTGCTGCCGATGTACCGCAGTCCACATGGGCATACAAGACAGTAGACCACATAGGCGCTGTTACATGTGAGAAACTTGTTTATGGTTTTGGGCTTTTTAAGACCCATAACTTGATACGTTAGAGTTCTTCTACTGTATACACAGGCCTTACATTTACCACAGGGGAAGAAACCCCTGAGACCCCTCAAGGTTCCCCCTGTGTTTGGTTTAGGGAAAAAGTGACTTTGGACAAGGCCATCCTTTAACGATCTGGCCTTCCTAAAAGTTAACAAAGGAGTAGATGGAATATCTGAACCTATGATGTTATCAGTTTTGAGGATATGCCAATTTCTTCTCATAATAGCTCTTAATTCGTTGGCATCACTCGAAAAAGTAGTTATCATCCTAAATTTGTTGATTCCCATTTCGTTTTTTCTCATTCTTTAATTGGTAAATAGATCTTGTCGGGACATACTCCTCACCTTATTAAGGGTCATGTCCAGAAGAGCTCTATTATAGCCTCTGGCAAGAAACCTGGTAACACTAGCCTGAGCGGCTATTTCAAAGTCCACTTCTCTAGTGCTGTTACGCTTCAATCTTAAAAATTCCCCACAGGGGATACTTTTAATTAACCCTGATGGATGGTTACTAGTCGCGTGTAACAATGAGTTACCTGCCGTTGGTTTACGGTATAGTGACACATGTATTTGGTTGTTGTCTATACTAATTTTAAGATCCAAAAAGTTCACTGACTCTGAACTAATAGTTCCACTAAACTCCAAATTCACTACATTCTCATTTAGATCATCAATGAATTGTCTGGCTGATTGTTCCGAACCATCCCAAATTATACAGAGGTCGTCAATATAAAGATGCCAGAAGATTACCTTTCCCATGATGGCATCGTTAGACGCTCTGGACACCTGCTCCTCCCACCAGCCCACAAATAAATTTGCGTAGCTGGGAGCAAAGCAGGTGCCCATGGCTGTACCGGAGATTTGACGATAGAAATCCTCGCCAAAAACAAAGATATTATTCTTCAGACAAAATTCTGTGAATTGGAGAATCATAACATTATGCTCAGTGAAT
>NC_140580.1:1166918270-1167143270 GCF_964204655.1 Triturus cristatus | reverse complement strand
ATGATAACTCAAGATGCCAAACTCACTCCAGCCAACTTCGGATGTCAACACACTCCTCAACATCTACACCACTGCTCTGAAAAACCAAGTAGAACTCAAAGCTCCACTGAAAACATGCTCCTCCAAACCAAAACCCTCAACAGTGTAGCGCACCCAAGAACTCGCCAAGATCAAGAGACTCAAACAGTAAAAATAAGGGATGGAAACTGAGCAGTCTCTTTGATGACCTCACCAACTTAAACCACTGATCTCTGCATGCAGATCCCTCATTACCACAACTAAAACCACCTTCTGCAACACTAGCATCAACAATCAACTAACAGCAAAGAAGTACTCAATAAAGCCACGCACTACATCATTCCACCTAGACCCTTTCATCTATCCATGAGTGAACAAAAGTAAAACCATCAATCACCTCTTCACCAAGATCAACAAAATGAGATCCTGCTGAGACAACATGAGTCCATCTTGCCACCTATCCACCATTGGTCCACAACTAAATGGATGGTTTTCAACTTCCCCTCGCACACTGCCCTCTCCAACATCCTGAACTCTCTCAAGGTGACATTATACCATCGGTCACTTTCAAATCTCTCAACATCAGCAATGACTCACTCAGTCAAGGAACCTTCCTGCGTGTCCTCAAGACAGGAGAGGACCTCCCCCTGATGAAGAAACCAGTGCTGGCACCGTATGGCCTCACCATATGGTTCCACCCTATTACTCATCTACCCTTAGTATGGAAAATCGTTACAAACATTCTAACAGGTCCAGGAGCAAATCCGTACGAACAATCTTTTACAAGATTTTCGATCCCGCTTCAGACCACGCTTCAACATGGAGACAGCTCTATTCAAGCAGCCGGTGACACCCTCCTTCTCAATGACGAGAGCCACTGCCGCCTGATCAGGGTCAACCTCTCCGCAGCTTTCAACAGTCAGCCATCGAACTCTGATCCACCCCCTTAAAACCGACAGTCCTCCAATGCTCCACCCCATAACTCGCCACTGACTTGAACAGAGAGGAGCCACAAGGGCTCTGAACCCCTGTCTGCCCCATCAGGAGTGCCACATGGCTCTATCTCCTCTCCCCCCTCTTGCACCGCTACATAGCCCTTTGGATCATTCTTCACGGACAACCTCAAGATCCATCCGTATGCCGAAGACACTGAACTCTATCCCAACATCTCCAGAACCATGTTATGAAGAGACTCTTATCCTCTCTCAAGCCCATCCAGTTTTGGGTGCTTTTCCTTGATGTTTAACCCAATGGAGACTTAATTCCTCCTGTCAGCCAACAGCTGTAAACACCCACAGATTCAAGCCTGACTCTCTGAGATCCAGCAAGTTGGCTTAGTTTCCAAGCTTACCAGCAACACAAAGTCCCTTGGATACACCTTCGACCCAGACTCACACCCAAAGAACACATCGACAAGAAAACCAAGACAGTGTAGCATCAGCTCTCCCTTCCCACTGAAAGGCACCCTACACACCGCGGCACATCTCATGAAGTGCTTGGAAAAGTTTGACAACATCACCACAACTCTGAAGGAACTTCTTTGCCTTCCCCTCCAAGCCCCTATCACCATTAACACCAGGTGCATCACCTTCGACACCACCAAAAACGACACCAGACAGCCCCGGAAAGAGATTCATCTCCTCTTAGTGACAGTAGCACACCCTGAGCAAGAATATCAGCAAGTATAGGAAGGAAAAAAAGAGAGAGCAGACTTTTCCATCCGTGCACGCAAGATCTTGGACATCATAATCGACATCAAAATTGTTCCAAACCTGATATTCGGGAAGAAATTGAAGACACACCCCTCCAAGGAGCATTGTTACTGTCACAGTACAACGTCACTGTCACCTGCCCCATCGTAAAGCATCTGAATCATGCCATTGTTCAGCACTTCATGGCTTGTGAGCTAGGCTCGAGTTATACAAGTACTGCTAGATACATACATACATACATACATACATACATACAAACATGCAGGCATACATACAAGCATAAATACATACATACATACATACACATACATGCATGCATACATACATACATAAATACACGCATACATACACACATACATGCATACATACACATGCATGCATACATACATACACACATACACACATACACATACACGCATGCATACATACATACATACACACATACATACATACATGCATACATAAATGCATGCCTAGCTGGATCTGGGTGCAGTGTCAGCCATACCTTGCACCCAGACGTCTGCGGGCACAGTGTATAGGCTTTGACTGGACCCGGGGCTCCGCCCCACCAAAGATTCTGGGTCTTGTCTGCTTGCCCCCAGAGTGCACTGAGCATGGCTTCAGCTGTTCCCATCTTATGAACTAATGCCAGGACCCAGCTCCGTCTCTTAATCCTGCAGTTTGTGGTACTCAGTTATACTCACCTGTCTCCAGGTGCTAAGGGCTGTCTTCATCTACTGCCTAAGGCAGTCACCAGGCCTGCTGGGAAGCGCCATCTCTTCGCCTCAAAACACGCCCTCAGCCAGGCTTTCCGGGCCCACTGTGCACACAGGGTATGGCCTTCTCTGCACAGGGGATAGCTAGGGCATGGCTTCTCTGCAAACAGCATGGCTAGGGTTTGGTCTTCTCTGCATAGGGCATAGCCTGGGTATGGTTATCTCTGCATAGAGCATAGCCAGCATATGGACGTATCTGCATATAGCATAGCCAGGATATGTCCTCTCTGCATAGCACATGGCTAGGTTACCATCTTCTCTGCATAGGGCAGGACCAGGTGATCTTCTTCTCTGCGTAGGGCATGGCTAGGTAATGGCCTTCTCTGCATAGGGCATGGCCAGGTTATGGCCTTCTCTGCATAGAAAATGGCTAGGGTATGGCCTTGTCGGCATAGGGCATGGCCAGGTGATCTTCTTCTCTGCATAGGGCATGGCCAGGTAATGTCCTTCTCTGCATAAGGCATGACCAGGGTATATACTTCTCTGCATAGAGCATGGCCAGGGTATCTCCTTCTCTGCATAAGGAACAGCCAGGTTATGGCTTCTCTGCATAGGGCATGGCCAGGGTATCTCATTCTCTGCATAGGGCATGGCCAGGGTATCTCCTTCTCCGCAGAGGGCATGGCTAGGTTACCTTCTTCTCTTCATAGGGCATGGCCAGGTTATGGCCTTTTCTCCATAGGGCATAGCCAGAGTTTCTCCTTCTCTGCATAGGGTATGGTCAGGGTATCTCCGTCTCCACATAGGGAGTGGCTAGGTTATGGCTTCTCTGCATAGGGCATGGCGAGGGTATGGCCTTCACTGCATAGGGCATGGCCTTAGTTATATACTGCCCCCAATCTCCTTGTCCCCAGGGCCTGCTCAGATGGGGCTTTGGTTCTGTGCACAGAGCGTTGCCTTTAGCTGTACTCAGTGCCTACTCCCCGTCTGCAGGACCTCCAGGCACTTCCCAGCATTGTATGAGCAGAGATCACGACCCTAGATCGTACTCAGTGCCCATCCCTACAGTCCTAGATCAGTGCCTAATTTGAGCCGGTGGTTTCTGGAGGGGCCACCGGCACTCTTTTTTGAGCACCCCATTTATGTTTCCCCATCAGACATTTCCCGGGAGCAAGAGAGGAAAAAACACACAAAAAGGAGGAAGAGAACGATGGAAAAAAACATCACAAAGGGAGAAAGCAGGAGCCTGCAAGAGTGAGCCAAAGATGCAGAGTGTCTGGTGGTGGATGGAAGAGGCCTGGGGTGCATGCGGCACTACGCAGCCTCGGGATTCGGCACGCTGGCATGGAAAGCACCAGCCGCTGGCTTCTGAGCAGCACTTTGGGCACCGGCACTCTTTCTTTTACAAAGTAAGCACTGCCAGGGAGCCTGGCATTGCCCAGCACTATCTGGGCATATTGTGGTCTTTTCGGGTGCTTTGGCCCTGGTCCCCCCTCTGCTGGTACTGGCTCGGCATAGCAGGTGGGCATTCCCCGTAGGGTCTCTGCACAGTGCCACAAAGGACCACTCCCTCCCACAGCCCATGGCAGCGTCTAGTGGGCGCTTGGCAAGGGGGTGCCGTGCTGCCTGAACCCCTGCACCAGTACACAGTGGGGTGCTCTTCTGCAGCAGTGCTTAGGTGCACATTGTCAAGACTTCCCTATGGGAATTTAGACTAAAAAGACAACGTGTGTGACCCCTTTTAAATTCCTCCTCTCTTGACTGATCTGCGCGCGCCTTCTGAAGGTCAAACCTTGCCAACCTCTTTCACGTTGGAAAGTTTGAAGCATAATTAGTATTCAGGTCAGAAATTACACGTCTATAGCTGCACATATCACCAGTATGAACCAGCTCCAACTGGTGCTGACAAGGCCTCTCTCTAGTACATACTGGTTCCAGGGCAGCAAAGAGCTTGGATACAGTTACAATGCGAGAAAATCACATGTTGGCAAACATACATAAACTTCCACAGCCCCAAGAAATGTGCAGAATACTTTACAGCGTTAAACTGCAGTGAACACGTTTGTAAACGTCAGACAGGGTCACGGTTATTAAAAGATGCTGGTGCATATTTACAAAGACGTGACGGAGCGCGGCCTTAGCCTTCTTGGCTCAACGCCGCACTCCACCATTTCTGAAACGCTGGGCAGCAGTGTATTTACAACAACACGGTGCAGCCCTGTGCTTCCCCCTGCACTGGCGCTAAAGTTAGCTGCCGAGCGCCAACGCTAGCACCCTTGCACCATGGTGCAAGGGTGCCTGCGTTCGGGGTAATGATTGTTCATGTGCAGGAAGGTGTCCCTTCCTGACATAAACAATCTTAAATGGCGATTTGTAACTTCTGTGAGTGCTGCTTTGTGCAGCACACATAGAAGGTGCAACCCATCAGTTTTTAAAATGATTATTTATGTGCAGGAAGGGACACCTTCCTGCACATAAACAATCATTCATGGTGATTTGCTGTTTCTCTGTAAATAAAAACAGCAAACACAAGGAGAAATAAAGCATTTCTCCTCTTGGCTCCATGTTAAGACCAGGGTTTTTTTATCTAAATTTTGGCACTGCCCCATATTTCCGCCACGCTTGTAAATGAGGGGCAACGTCAAGTTCAATGGGTGTTGCTGTGGAATGCCCAACGCACCACCCATTGCCCACATGTTTCACGCTAAGTGTAGCGTGAAAGGAGGCCTTATTTATAAGTAGCATTAACACTGCCTTGTAAATAAGGCGAAGCCCGTTTCGCCACCACAACGTCAAAAAAAGTGACGCTCTGGTGGCGATAGGGGCTTGTAAATATGCCTTGTTGCTCTGTAAAGTTTGGGATAAGGCAAACGGCTGGGTTGCAATATTAGCCAGGAGACAGCAATGCCCCGATACTTGTAGTTATCTCTCACTTTGTGGGTAAGGTTAATGTTTGTTTTGATAATAACTTTGGCTGTTTTTTACAATTATGCATTCAACCTTCTAAAAATATCATTCAATTTAGTTTGATTGTAAAACGTTTTCTGCAGATTGGTCAATAAGATCAAAATATAGAGGGGTGGGGTACAAAACCAATGTCCAATTTGCATAGGTAGGTTGTCATTGCAGCTGTGAGAAAATGCCCTTTATGGCGTGGTCACCCTAATTTTTTGCTGAATATTGTTGCTGGATTTTATACTCTGCACACTGGGCACTGTTGTTCAGGTCCCAGTATACGTGCTCTCACCCCTACAACATGTAGAAATGGTGTAATCTCAAATTAGCATACTTAACTTTCCTATAAGGCCATATTACAAAGTGTCTAAACTAAACCTACGGCATGGAAAGTTAAATGTCACCTGTGGTTTGCAGCACTTATTGTGCCAGCCACTAGTGTGACAGGGGAAACATGGCTTCATGCCTATAAATGCAGCCTTACTGCTGCCATTCAGACCTGCTGTCCAACCTGCCCAAATCACCCATTTTGGCAGGGAAAAAGCTCTTTTACAAAAGTGAATGTCAACCCTATGTAGGGCTTTTAGCTCACAAGGTAAAGTGCATTCTATTTACCACTGGGACATGTAGAAATTTAATGTTACCATGTCCCTACAGTGACAAGGCCCCAAAAGCCATTTTCACTGTTGGAGACGGGCTGTCCTTTAACGAAAACTAGAGTACAGATTAAATATTAATTCTGCTCTCTCAGGTTTGGAACCAGCTTCAAAAATAATTTGACTACTATTTTTTATATTTATGAGATGCCCACTTCAATGGTGAAGTTGGATTTTTTAAATAAATATTTAGGAAAAAATATTTTTTAGAAAGTTACCTTTTCCCTGCCAGAAGCTCTTGGACATTATTTCTAGGACAGCTGCCCAGCAAGTGTTTGACATTAATTAGGCATAAAAACTGCTCTCTGAGCAGGGAGCATAACCAGGGTGTGAGGAGATGTTTTTGTTCCCCTGGCAGAAAGACCAGCTGGGGTGGGCCCAGGAACTTAATTGACTTGTGTTAGAAGGTGATTCTGACACTATGGGCCGCCTGGATTTTTTGCTTTTTGAGCACCTAATTGTTGAGCCTCATAAGGTGGGACTCACCCACAGTGAACTCAGGATGCATGGGGATTTTACTGGTGTCCCCCTGGCTTGACCAGGCCACTGCACAGCAGCTGGAGTAAGGGACACCGGGCTGGTTACATGCAGACACATGTGTACATGCGTGTGCACACGTGTACGGGCTGCGCAGGGGAGATTCCTAGCGTGCGCAGTCCAGGAGCAGCTACAAAGTGAATGGTGTGGCAGGACTTATGCAGTATTGGGTGGTGACATGGAATAGGTTTTATACACTGGAAAGAAACATGCCAGGGAAAGTCAGTGTGTCTTACTGTTTTTTTACTTCATTATTCCCCTATGGGAATGTGGAGCCCATGGGCTAGATTAACTTCCATTAGGCCTACAGATTTCAGACACGCGCTTAAGTCCACTGTAGCGGATGTGAAAAGAAGTATTCTGCAGAGTGCAAAGTCATATTTGTACTGCTTTTGGGTCATCCAGAACTGTCATATTTCTCTGAGCCAGCCATGACCAGACCCAGGCTGAGGGCTGACCTCAGCTGGATGGATTGATAACCTTTCTTCCACAAGCGAGGGCCTCCTCTCCATGAAGAGATGATGGGTGGGGCTATGGGCTCATCCATCACTAGGTGCCAGGCACCAGGCTGCACCAAGGAGGGAAGTGTAGGAAGGTGGGTATCTGACTATGGTTACCCCCAACTTTTTGCCTAGTGTCTAGCTGGTTTTTCGACTTAGTTGGCCTGAGATCCTGCCATTCAGGGTCTCAGGCTGTCTGCTCTCTCTTTAAAATGGACTCCATGTACCCTAGGTACATTCCCAATTGGTAAGGATCACCTTATTGGACCCTGTACAGTGTACCCTAGGTACCCAGGGCATAGGTGTACCCTAGGCCTACCAGGGGCTGCAGCATGTATTATGCCACCCCTGGCCTGGCCTTCCATTTTGACACAATTGGCTGATCACTCAGCTGGGGCAAGGTCGTGTAATCACCCCTTGCTTAGGTGTAGTATTCCTATACCTAACTTACATATAGACACATGTGTACCTATCAGTCACTCCTATGGCAGGCCTTAACAATCCTGGAGGCAGAGTGCTTGGTAACATGTGAGATGGTGCTCTAGCATGAGCTGAGCCTGTCTGCAGCTTTCGAACCCATGTCCTTATAGCTGTTCTATGATATAGCCTACCATATACTCTTAAAGTGCCTTATAATCTTAAACGGTTATGGTAACTATGGTTTGGCTTTATCGAAACATGTCGTGTAAGGTGTCTAACACTGTGGAATAATACCCCCATGCCATTTCTGGACATGAGGATATTATTCCTCCCTTCTAGAGGGAAAGACATGTTAAAATCATACTTCACTGTTAGCCTCTGACCAAAGCCTCAGCATCACAAAATGGATGCTGCTGCCACGACACAAGTCTGACCTCCTGCTGCTGGGAGTGATCCCAGCCAGGGAGGCCTGGACAATAGGCTTCCTGCTTGGGGAGGTGCTAGCACCTCCCCAGACAGCCTTTAGTGTATTGGGGCAGGGTGGGCTGAAAGGAATGAGACATGCCTGGGGCACACAAGGTGTTCCTTGCATAGTCCAGTTCAAACCGGCGCTGGGGCACTCCAGCCCCAGCTCTGGCGCAAAACTGGACAAAGGGAAGTGGGTGTAACCACCCCCTCCCAGGTCCCACCCATAAGGCGTGACCTAGCAGGTATCCCAGCCCCCCAGATTAGTATAAGAGTGGGAGTTGGGCCTCAAGACTTTAGATTATCCTGAACCTGCAAACTTGAACAGAAACTCTGGACCTTCGACATTCGACGAAAGAAGAAGACTGAAGAATCTCCCTTGTGGCCAAGGAGTGGCTACCCTGTGCAAACAGGCACCATCAAGAGACTACCCTTTGCTTTGCTAAAGTTCTACGAGGGACCGACTGCAGAGCCTGACCAGAGCCTTGACTTCCAGACTTCTCCGACCCTGATCCACATCCACAGCAGAGCTGAGATCCGTGGAGGCGACGAGAGACGTGGGACCGGCTACCTGGGAAAAGTGGCTAGTATCTTCAAGCGCAGCTTCTGAGGCACCCTCGAAGTTGTGCACCGGGGATTGAGAAGCCCCACCCCCAAGCACCATCTGCACCGAAGATCAGCCCCCCACACTCCACGAGTCCTGCGTGGGGCCCTTCTGCATTTTCCTGCTTGCCGCGTCTGTCCGGTTGCTTGCCCGCTGGCTAGTGGCCTTTGTGACGACGCATTCTGAAATCTTCATCGCTGGTTTGGCTCCTCCAGACTGGCTCCTGCTTCTTTGAAAAAGAGAAGCACCCCAGACCTTCCTGGTCTGCACCAGAAGCAAGTCCTCCGTTCTGCGTGGGTTCCGCTTGCCAAGGCTTGGTGAGTCCTAGTCCAACTTCGACGCCGCCGACAGCAAGAGCCTTCGTGGGACAGCTCGCCTCCTGGTCCTGGTCGTCCTCGACGTTCCCTGGTCCTCGTGACTGCAGCGACAAGCTTCACCTTCACCTGCAATCTTCACGACATCGCCTGGTTCCTTCCTGGTTCCACGTGGTCACTGGCTAGTGACCTTGACTCTGTCCCTTCTGCTTGCAGGTCTCCTCTCTTCTTGATCCCAGCCTTGGGATCCACCGGACACTCTTCACTGACTGCCTGTCAGCATCTTTCTTCAGGCATCCATAGGAGTCGACGACGAAACCCGACGCAACTTCACCCCTATGCACCCGCAGCCTGTGGGCTAGGTAACTTGGGTACTCCGGTGCTCATCAGGATAGTGACTATCCTAGTGTCTAGTTTTCCAGTCTCGACTTCCTAGCTACTCCGGAAGTGTCCTAAATTTATCTATTTCTAAACTGTACTATTGCTAGTGACTTTTACGCATTACGCGTGAGTGTTTCCACTCTGCACCTGAATCCCGTGGGCCTCCCACTTCCTAACCTTTGGTAGTATAGTGTAGCCCCAGCGATTCCCTAGGCCTAGGCCTATCCTATTTCCGTGACAGTGGTCCTTATACCACTTACTTAGTATATGGTTTGCGTGGCCCCTAGGGCCTAACTGTATTACTTACCTGTGTGACTTAATGTATGCATAAATAAGACTGTGTTGTACTTACCTCTAATCTCATAAAGAGTGCTGAGGGTTTGGCTAGAATAAATACACTTTATTTTATATATATATCTGTTGTGGTGTCCTTTCATTTGGTATTCAAGGGATTATATATGGTATCACAGCTGGCTTCACATGCCATTCAGAGTTTAGCCTAAGACTGCTCTTGTCCATGCTACCACTAGGATAGCTGGTCTATAAGGTTGACTTTACAACCAATCACCATAAGGGTATTTGGACTGATATAAGGTGTACACTAGAACTAGTGACATCATACATCAGGCCAACTTCTCACATTGGTGAGCAGCGGTTGGGATCTGAGCTTGCTGTTGTAATACCATTGTAATCTTGAGATACTAAATTGAAAGATCACACAGATATTGTCTAGGTACATATAACATAGATTATAATACTTAAGTCCTACTGGACTTAGTGGTTGTAGGTTGAAGGGAGTAACACACCCTGACTACAACTACTAGAGAGGTTTAGTAGATACAACTAGTGTAGGTAGGTGCACACACCACACCCTCACTAGAATCATGTCCCTGAATGGAGATCACACTGATGCTCCCTCAGGAGAGGAGAATCCTAGACAGATTCCCTCTAGATATGATGCATTCACTTTCCAGGAGATGAGACAACTGTGTACCTCCAGGAGATTAAAACAGGGTTCAAACCCTACCCTTAGACAGCTAGTGGAGCTTCTGGAGGCCTATGATGCTGAAAGAGCTGCCAAGTATGGTGCCATAGCTGTAGATAAGGGTCTACCCACCACAGATGAGTCAGATGGGACTTCAGATGGAGAGGTAGACAGCCAGGGCCAAGTAGGAAGACTTAGCCAGGCTAACCCAAGCTTACATGGGAGGTTGCATGGGGTCCCCCCATCCAGACCCCCAAGTGGGCTTAACCAGAGAAGCAGGAGGGACAGATCCCCTTCAAGGGAATCCATCCACTCCCATGTCTCTAGCATCTCTAGTGCTTCCTCTCACAGGGGAATGACTTCCCCTGAGAGAAAGGAGCATGAAGCCAGAATGAGGGAAGCTAATCTGAGGATTCAGAGGGAAGAACTTGACCTTGCCAAGGAGAAGCTTGCTCTGGCTAGAGAGCAAAAATTGTGTGGGTCAGAACCCACTGGTGGCAGCAACATTCCTAGAGATAGGGATAGGTCTTATGACCATAGAAACCTAAGCAAGATAGTCCCCCCATATCAGAATGGGGATGACATCCACAAGTGGATGACTGCTTTGGAGAGGGCCTGCAAAGTACAGCAGGTACCCCAGAGTCAGTGGGCAGCTATCTTGTGGCTCTCCTTTTCTGACAAAGGTAGAGACAAGCTCCTCACAGTCAGTGATGAGGATGCTAACAATTACAAAGTCCTGAAGAGTGCTCTGATAGATGGGTTTGGCTTAACCACTGAGCAATATAGGTTGTTGTTCAGAGACACCCAGAAGACACAGACACAGGACTGGTCTGATTTTGTGGATTGTGCCACTAAGGCTTTGGAAGGTTGGTTAACTGGCAGCAAGGTGCAGGACTATACAGGATTGTACAACTTGATTATGAGGGAGCAGATCCTTAGTAATTGTCAGAACCAGCTTCTCCATCAACACCTGGTAGACTCAGATTTGACCTCTCCCCAAGAATTGGGAAAGAGGGCAGATAAATGGGTCAGGACCAGGATTAGGCCTAAAAATCAGGGTGGTGACCAAAAGAAAGATACCACCAAGCCTCAAGAGAAGGGTGGGGATAAAACAAAAGAGAAATCTTCCTCAGGGCCCCAAAACTCCACACAGGGTGGTGGGTCCCAAGCTCCCTCCTCTACCACAGTTAAAAAGCCTTACTGCCATGAGTGTAAAACTGCTGGGCATTGGAAAACTGACAGCAGTTGCCCAAAGGCTAAAAACAAAACTGTTCCTCCAACTACTCCTGTCACACCACCTATTACTGTCAACAGTAATCCCCCAGGTGGTGGGAGTGCCCCCAAAAATGTGGTTGGGTTTTCTTGGGGAACACAGGGGGACCCTGGCTTAGCCAATTCCCCTTCAGCAGCTACTCTTGTCTGTGATGGTGGCATGGGGTTTGCCAACTTCACTGCCTGTCCCAACACTTTGGGTAGGTACAGACAGGAGCCCTACATCAATGGTAGAAAAGCTGAGGCCTACAGAGACACTGGAGCTAGCATCACTATGGTGGCCCATAGGCTAGTTTCCTCTGAGCAGCTTTTGCCTGGTTTCTCATACCAGGTAACTAACATTGATGGCAAACAGAACAGTCATCCCATGGCAGAGGTATGTCTCAGCTGGGGAGGTGTCACTGGCCCTAAAAGGGTGGCAGTGTCTCCAACCTTGCCTGTGGACTGCTTACTGGGGAATGACTTAGAACTCTCAGCTTGGGCTGGAGTTGAACAAGACACCCATTCCAAAATGGTAGGCCTTTCAAAAAAGGGTAGTGGGGTTGTGCCAGCCACAACCCCTGTCCAAGTAGGTTTCCTCCCTGAAAAGGTTGGAAGGGCAGTGGTAGCCACAGCCCAGGCAAAGACAGACTTCCCTGTAGAGATTGGCAGAGCTGTGACAGTCACAGCTCAAACACAAACTGAGTGCCCCCCTGAAAAGGTTGGCAAGGCTGTAATGGTCTCAGCCTATACTCAGACTGACATAGGTGTAGTGAAGCCTGAAACTATGGATCACTCCACACAAACAGAGAGTAGTGGGGAGGAAGAAAAGTCTCCCTCTCCCCAGACATTAGGAAAAGGTCAGCCTCCTCAGGGATCTGACCTCACCCCTTGTGAAGGAACTGCCCCAGAGGTAGCCAGGCCTGGCCTGGCAGAGCCTCTGATGTCAGTGGCCCCTTCCAAGGTGGGACCCAGTCTGGTGCAGGTAGCCTGCCTCTCTCTACCCTGCCTCAGTCAGCCCAGGGCTGCAGAGGTCAGGAGGCCAGTGGACCCCAAGAGGGCCCCTGTCCACAAGAACCCCCCCATCAAAAGAATGAGGATTGCCTGGCTAGTAGCCCTAGCCAGGTGATGGGTAAAAACATTCCTGAGGGATCCCCTCTACAGGTAGTTAGGGACCTCCCCCAGAGGGATTCTGTTGGACACAGGCAAACATGGGACCTTAGGGCCCCAAACCTGACCTGTCCCTCCAGTAAGCCCACAAAAGGGACCCAGCCTCCAGCTTTAGGTAGCCAGAGAATGACCCTGAGAGCACAGTGCAACTCAGCTAAAGAAAGAAAGGCATCCATGGTGGAGGATGATTGGAGGAAGCTGAGGCCTCACTTTGAGGACACTCACTTCAGTACTCCATCTCAACACCAGCCTTTTACTTTGCAAAGACACCCCAAAGGCAGAGATTCCCTATGGTGGAGACCCTATGATACCTTTAGGATGAGGGATTGCTTAGTGGGCCATGAGACAGGGGGTAACCATGCCAGTGCTGGTTCTTCCTTATATGGCCACTTAGGCAATAGAGGCTTACCTTGTCAAGGCCAGCCTTATCTCCTTTCGTTTGGGGGGGGGGGGGTTGTGTAGGAAGGTGGGTATCTGACTATGGTTACCCCCAACTTTTTGCCTAGTGTCTAGCTGGTTTTTCGACTTAGTTGGCCTGAGATCCTGCTATTCAGGGTCTCAGGCTGTCTGCTCTCTCTTTAAAATGGACTCCATGTACCCTAGGTACATTCCCAATTGGTAAGGATCACCTTATTGGACCCTGTACAGTGTACCCTAGGTACCCAGGGAATAGGTGTACCCTAGGCCTACCAGGGGCTGCAGCATGTATTATGCCACCCCTGGCCTTCCATTTTGACACAACTGGCTGATCACTCAGCTGGGGCAAGGTCGTGTAATCACCCCTTGCTTAGGTGTAGTATTCCTATACCTAACTTACATATAGACACATGTGTACCTATCAGTCACGCCTATGGCAGGCCTTAACAATCCTGGAGGCAGAGTGCTTGGTAACATGTGAGATGGTGCTCTAGCATGAGCTGAGCCTGTCTGCAGCTTTCGGAACCATGTCCTTATAGCTGTTCTATGATATAGCCTACTATATACTCTTAAAGTGCCTTATAATCTTAAACGGTTATGCTAACTATGGTTTGGCTTTATCGAAACATGTCGTGTAAGGTGTCTAACACTGTGGAATAATACCCCCATGCCATTTCTGGACATGAGGATATTATTCCCCCCTTCTAGAGGGAAAGACATGTTAAAATCATACTTCACTGTTAGCCTCTGACCAAAGCCTCAGCATCACAAAATGGATGCTGCTGCCACGACACAAGTCTGACCTCCTGCTGCTGGGAGTGATCCCAGCCAGGGAGGCCTGGACAATAGGCTTCCTGCTTGGGGAGGTGCTAGCACCTCCCCAGACAGCCTTTAGTGTATTGGGGCAGGGTGGGCTGAAAGGAATGAGACATGCCTGGGGCACACAAGGTGTTCCTTGCATAGTCCAGTTCAAACCGGCGCTGGGGCACTCCAGCCCCAGCTCTGGCGCAAAACTGGACAAAGGGAAGTGGGTGTAACCACCCCCTCCCAGGTCCCACCCATAAGGCGTGACCTAGCAGGTATCCCAGCCCCCCAGATTAGTATAAGAGTGGGAGTTGGGCCTCAAGACTTTAGATTATCCTGAACCTGCAAACTTGAACAGAAACTCTGGACCTTCGACATTCGACGAAAGAAGAAGACTGAAGAATCTCCCTTGTGGCCAAGGAGTGGCTACCCTGTGCAAACAGGCACCATCAAGAGACTACCCTTTGCTTTGCTAAAGTTCTACGAGGGACCGACTGCAGAGCCTGACCAGAGCCTTGACTTCCAGACTTCTCCGACCCTGATCCACATCCACAGCAGAGCTGAGATCCGTGGAGGCGACGAGAGACGTGGGACCGGCTACCTGGGAAAAGTGGCTAGTATCTTCAAGCGCAGCTTCTGAGGCACCCTCGAAGTTGTGCACCAGGGATTGAGAAGCCCCACCCCCAAGCACCATCTGCACCGAAGATCAGCCCCCCACACTCCACGAGTCCTGCGTGGGGCCCTTCTGCATTTTCCTGCTTGCCGCGTCTGTCCGGTTGCTTGCCCGCTGGCTAGTGGCCTTTGTGACGACGCATCCTGAAATCTTCATCGCTGGTTTGGCTCCTCCAGACTGGCTCCTGCTTCTTTGAAAAAGAGAAGCACCCCAGACCTTCCTGGTCTGCACCAGAAGCAAGTCCTCCGTTCTGCGTGGGTTCCGCTTGCCAAGGCTTGGTGAGTCCTAGTCCAACTTCGACGCCGCCGACAGCAAGAGCCTTTGTGGGACAGCTCGCCTCCTGGTCCTGGTCGTCCTCGACGTTCCCTGGTCCTCGTGGCTGCAGCGACAAGCTTCACCTTCACCTGCAATCTTCACGACATCGCCTGGTTCCTTCCTGGTTCCACGTGGTCACTGGCTAGTGACCTTGACTCTGTCCCTTCTGCTTGCAGGTCTCCTCTCTTCTTGATCCCAGCCTTGGGATCCACCGGACACTCTTCACTGACTGCCTGTCAGCATCTTTCTTCAGGCATCCATAGGAGTCGACGACGAAACCCGACGCAACTTCACCCCTATGCACCCGCAGCCTGTGGGCTAGGTAACTTGGGTACTCCGGTGCTCATCAGGATAGTGACTATCCTAGTGTCTAGTTTTCCAGTCTCGACTTCCTAGCTACTCCGGAAGTGTCCTAAATTTATCTATTTCTAAACTGTACTATTGCTAGTGACTTTTACGCATTACGCGTGAGTGTTTCCACTCTGCACCTGAATCCCGTGGGCCTCCCACTTCCTAACCTTTGGTAGTATAGTGTAGCCCCAGCGATTCCCTAGGCCTAGGCCTATCCTATTTCCGTGACAGTGGTCCTTATACCACTTACTTAGTATATGGTTTGCGTGGCCCCTAGGGCCTAACTGTATTACTTACCTGTGTGACTTAATGTATGCATAAATACGACTGTGTTGTACTTACCTCTAATCTCATAAAGAGTGCTGAGGGTTTGGCTAGAATAAATACACTTTATTTTATATATATATCTGTTGTGGTGTCCTTTCATTTGGTATTCAAGGGATTATATATGGTATCACAGCTGGCTTCACATGCCATTCAGAGTTTAGCCTAAGACTGCTCTTGTCCATGCTACCACTAGGATAGCTGGTCTATAAGGTTGACTTTACAACCAATCACCATAAGGGTATTTGGACTGATATAAGGTGTACACTAGAACTAGTGACATCATACATCAGGCCAACTTCTCACAGGAAGGAGTTGGGTTTCAGAGGCCATGTGGCCAGAGACACTGGACGACGCAATTTTGAACAAACCCAGAGGTTGGACAAGAAGGAGGGGGCAGGGGCAGGGAAGTGATGTGTCGCTGTTTGATAGGACCAACAGAGACTTCCTGCCAGCCCCCTACACAACTTTTAAAAAGTGCTTGCACAGGAAGAGAAGCTCTCTCTGGAGTGTGGTCTGCTGAGGATGAAGGTGCTGGAGCCTGGTGCAATGGGCAGTTGGAAGGAGAGACCCCCTGACTGCCCCCAGGACCCTATCAGCACCAGAAGAAGAGCCCAGGACCAGTGCGCAGAAGCAGTGGCCTCTGCGCAGGGAGAAGAGAGGCCAAGGAGGAGAGCCAGGCGAAAGGCTGATGCAGGGAGCCAGTGAAGACAGCTCCCTGCTGAATCCACCCTTTTGGAGACCCGGAGGGTAAAGGAGAGTGCTCCCAGTGGCCGAGGGACGCCACCAGGAGCAAGAAGACGTGAAAATGGGGCAGATAGGACCCCCAGTAAGGAAGGCGACCTTTGACCCCTAAGAAGACCAACGACGAATCACGTGGGGCCCTGCCGCCGGTCTCAGAGATGCCCCCGGGGTGGGTCAGATCCTCGGGGGCTGCCCCCAGAAGGCGGGAAACCGGGGAGCGCCGTTGCGCTCCCCGTAAAAGTGCCTGCATGGGGGCCAGGAGCCCACCCTGACCCCCACCGAAGATGGAGGTGGGGGAGCACCCGGAGATGGGGTCCCGGGCCCCTGCGTCCTCTTCACGGGGAACGTGCCTGCGTTCCCCGTTTTCGCTGCTCGCTGGAGGCCAGGGTAGGCTCCTGGCGCCCTCCCCCCCCCCCGGTGAAGATGTAAGCCGGGGAGCGTGACAGGTGCCCCCGCGGGGTGCCAGGAACCCACCCTGACCCCGCCGAAAAATGAAGATGGGGAGCTCCTCTTGAAGATGAGGAAGGTGGGGGGTGCCAGGAGCCCACCCTGGCCCCCAGCGAGCAGGCACGTTCCCCGTGAAGAGGACGCAGGGGCCCGGGACCCCATCTCCGGGCCCCGAAGCTGGAGGGAGGCTGGGGAGTGCAATCGCACTCCCCCCGAAGGCTCGCCGCGTCTGCCCACCGGAGCAGGCAGACCCGAAGAGCAGTGCTGGCTCCCGCGGCCGCACACAAGAGTGCGGGCCGGGAGTCAGCCGGAGCAGCCGGGGGTGGGCTCCCCAGGCTGCCCCCACAAGCAGGAGTGCCAAGGTTGCGGAGGGCCCGGGTGGGACCGGGCTGCCGCGAAGGAGGACAAGCGGTGCCAGGGGCCCGGGTGGGACCGGGCCCGAAGACTCTGCATAAGGGGCCGGGGGTGGGCTCCCCGAGCCGTCTTACTCACCTGAGGGTCCGGGTGGAACCGGACCCTCCAAAGGGCAGCCAAAGTGGCTGGAGGCACAGATCGCGGCTCTCCCCGTCGCAGTGGGAGAGCCGCTGCTATAATATTCATCAGCTGGAGCCTGAAGTGCCCCCTAATGCCTTGCGGGGCATGGGGAATCGATCGTTTTTGGTGTTTTTGATCTCTGGTGGCCCCCAGAGGAGGGGGGTCACCCTCAATGGTGAACAGGTACTGGGGGGCGCTGCTGGAGAAGCGCAGTCCCCCCCCCCCCCCAGCACAAGTCACCCTCAGTGTCCTGGGGATTCGAAAGGAATAACCCCTCCAGGGCTCAGCCAGACTTTAACACTATCTGGGCTGGAACGTTTGTTCTTCAGCTGAGGGTGTTTTGATGATTGCATGAAGGAGTGAAGGGCTGAGGTGGGGAGAAGGGCATCCCCTGGAGGTGAAAGGTGTAATTGCACTGAAATGCATTTACTAATGGATATTTATTTTAGAGGGACTGAAGTTCACGTGTTCAATGTGAAGTACTGGTGTAAGGTGATGTCATAAGCAAAGTGGGGTTATGTGGCCAGAGAGTCCTGCTAGGGTGTCTGGCTGTATATGTAATCCTGTGATTTCATCGGTCATGCCTTTAGGGCTGTAATTACAATGCATTCATATGAGAAACCAAGGTGCTGAGTACTGTCATTCCAAAGTGTGCGTAACCATGGATTCTTGCTGCTGCGCTTAGGTGAAGACCCCAGACTGCTAGCCCTTAAGATATAGAGGTGTATACTTTATGGTCAGTAGGAGATGCTCAGTCAGGGTCATGTGTCACCAAGGCAGGTGTACCCATTTTTAATGCTTTTTGAGGTAATAGGGTGGGTCGCCACTGGGATGGTGCCAGTGCGCAGGGCACTCGCTCCAGGTTATGTTCAACTACCTGCATTGGGGGCAAGATGATGTGCATACATGGGAGTGGTGGTACTAGACCACACCCCCCCCCTGCGGGAGGGGTGGAGATGTTATGCAATGTCACAAAGTAATTCCAACAGCTTATGTATATTTGTAAATTGGTGCATAGTATTGAGTAGTGTGTGTGTTTAATAAATGTACTCTTACTTTTATGAAGCAAAGTACAGACTGGACAATCAATTATTGAGTGTTATTTTTGCGCACCTGCAAATGGCGATTACTAGCCCACACCACCTCCCTTGAGTAAGCCTCAGACTGCTCTGCAGCGCTACCCTCTAAGAGTCAGGCGCTACAATTGGGTGTTTGGTCCCCAGTGAAGGATAAATGTAGTCATGTTATTTGTGCAGGCCCCACAGATACTGCCTCGTTTTCCAACAACTTTAAAGGAACCTGCCCTGTCATAAGTAAATGTCAAATGACACCCGGAGAGGACCAGCCTTTATCCTCCTAGTCAAGCTGCTGCCAAATTTGTGGAAGGAGGGCTATCCCCTGAACCAGTTTTGAGTTACAACAGAGGAAAGGAATGCTCATTACACTCACCACACCTCTTGTAGGACTAAGGCTTTGCGAAAAGGGAGAAGGGTTTCTTCATCTCGAATTATGGGACTGAAGTGACTGTGGGATTGTGTTAGACTTGCCATCTTTTGGCGTGTTTCCCCTGAGTTTTTGCTTTCTGACCTCCCGGTTTTGACGGTTTTGACTTTATGCTGGCATAGTGTTTCTGCGCACTTTTCTCACTGATGATCAGTGGTAAAGTGCAAGTGCTCCTGTGGTAAATTGTGTTATGGATTGGTGTTTCCATGATTGGATATTTGATTTACTTGTTAACCCCTAGTAAAGTGCACTGAGTGTGCCAGGGCCTGTGAAACAAATGCTACTAGTGGGCCTGCAGCACTGATTGTGCCACCCACGTAAGTAGCCCTGAAAAGGTAACTCAGACCCGCCATTGCCGAGTCTGCGCGCAGTTTGTAATTGCCATGTCGACTTGGACAGTGGCACCCCTAAAGTAGGCCCAAGGTACCCCTGTGGGCCGGGTGCAGTGTATGTGAAAGGTAGGACATGCCCTGGTGTGTGTGGCATGTCCTGATAGCGAATTACGGCCAATTTCGTTTTTCGCTATTGCAAGGCTACCTATTCCCCATAGGACAGAATGGGGAGTTTGTTTATCACATCTTTTAAACATAAGTGGCCCGGGAAATTAGGTAGGAAATTAAAGTTCAGTATGCCTGAACTCAGAATCTAAAGATGCATCTTTTAGTGAAGGTGATTTTTACATTCTGTGTTTGAAAATACCACTTTTAGAAAGTAGAAATTTTCTTGCTTAGTCATCCCGTGTGCCTCTGCTGGAATGTGGATTGCCTGTCTGGGTTTTGGATGACAGAAGTCTGGGGAGCAGGAGTAGCTCTAGATAGTCTAGGTGGATCAGGAAAGGGCTGAATAGACCTGGGCTGCAATTGGGGAAGGGGGAGGAGATTTCCTTGCACCTCAAAGGACCTGGTCTGCCTCTGACCATGCCGTCTCCACCTCCTGCCAGGAAGTCACACCAGAGAAAGCAGAACTGGCTCTGGCTGGGCACAGACACTCTCTGCCTAAGAGATCAAAGGATTTTGGGATATAAATATTTGGGCCCAGACCCCTGAACTTTAGAACTCTTTTGGACCAAGAAGACTGCCAAGAAAAAGAGCTGGAGAAGCTGTGAGAAGGAACTACCACTTTGTTGTGTGCTTTGCTGTGTTGGCCTGCAGGGGCTGCTTCTGTTTTGGGCAGTAAAAGGACTGGACTTTCTGCAATCTACTTGTGTGAGTTTCTCCAAGGGCTTGGGTAGAGCTTTCCCCCTGTTCAAGAAGTCTCAGGAACAGCAAAGACTTCAAGCTCTTCTGCCCTCAGCACTGGGGACTGTGTGCTTTGTGCTGCAACAGAAGGGGAAACCCGTCAACGTCAACGACGACGCTGCCGACTCCGTGTGCTGAAGGCACCGCAGAGGGCACCGCCGCGATGCGGCACCGCGACCCTGGTCTCAACGATGACATCTGCTAACGCCGCCACCGAGCCACTGCTCGCACCGCGATCTGTGGGCACCGCACTCCGCACCGCCTCGCAACAACGCCTTGGTATCCCCAACGATGCTGCTCCACGCCAAAATGTACACCACTGCTTGCACCGTGGTTCGAGGGCACCGCTCATAAAGTTACATGACGCACCACCCTCCTCCCGCACTGCAGCCTTCGCCTACCGACGCCGTGCCATCGGCTCCAGTTCGTCAGCCGACGACAGCACTTCAGCAACAACGACACCGCTGCTTTCACCGCGACCTGCCAGCACCGCCACAAGCACCGCATTCACTTCGCACCGCGTCCCTGGTCTCACCGACGCCGCCATCTGACACCACCAATAAGCCGCTGCTCGCACGCGACCTGAGGGCACAGCACGTCGCACCACTGCACTTCGCACCACAGCACACGACGTCTGTCGACGCCAGCGCTCATGACTTCAACAGGGAGGAGTTCGATCTGCAACGCGTGTGACTTCGAGGGCTCCGACGACTCCTGCACCGACCTCCGGAACCGACGCCTGCGGACGCCGTGCTTTCAGAAGCTCAACATGAGGTCGCCGACGCACTGGATTTCTAAAAGGTACTGTTTGAGGGTCTTCCCGACACCGTAGCTGGCCCATGACTCAGCGGTCAGCCAGAACTGTTTGGATTGGTTTGCTCATGACGCCGTGATAGCCCCGGACGGAGCTATCGAAATCAAGGAACTGTTTTTCAAGCATATTTTGATAACCGAAGATTTTTAAATGCTGTATTGTGGATTTTTATCGTTTTTGGTCTTGTCTTAAGTATATAAAAATATTGGATATTTTTCTAAACTGGTGGTGTCCTTTTGTAGTGCTTACTCTGTATTACTGATGGTTATGTGCACATGCTTTACACACTGCCTCTAAGATAAGCCTGACTGCTCGTGCCAAGCTACCAAGTGGGTGAGCAGGGGTTTTAGGAGTGTAACTCCCTTATCCTGACTAGAGTGGTGGTTTCCGCCTGGCTTTGGCACAAGCCCTAGCCTACCAAAAATCCAATTTCTAACACAAGGATATTAAAGTGGTGCCAATTGTCGAACGATGGTACAGTTTAGGGAAAGAACATTGGTGCTGGGGACCAGGTTAGTAGGAACCCAGCATTCTTTTGGTCAAGTTGCATCAGATGCCCGGCAAAATGTTGGGCGTAACCATGTAAAATGGGACACTTTCCTACAAAGGAGCTTGCATTGTTTTACAGATGTTAAACTGCACACATCAAAGACGTAGGATGTTTGCACGCAGTTTAAATGGGAAACATTTATTACAACGCAGCTGTTTCCATGCAGGGCCTTTACCACGCAGGCATTGCCACACATACACTGTAACCACGCATAGCCTTTACCGCACAATGTACGTGGTGAAGACATATGCTGGTAACGGCACATGCAGGGTAAAGGCTATCGGTATCGCTAGAGAAGCGAAGAGATCCTTCCGCTTCCTTTTGATGACCTGTGTGTGCAGTTCCTCACAAGAGTTGCTCGTCCTGTAAAGGTAAGGGGGATTGTTGATTTTATTTGAAAGGATCTGGGGGCCAGGGGACAGATTTAGGGTTCAGAGCGGGGGCCGGGTATTTTTTAAAAAGGCTGGAGGCTAGGAGGGGGTTGTGCAGGGTTCTAGATTTAGGGTTTAGGGAAGAGTCGGGCATTTTTTAACAGGGAGGGGTCACGCTGGGGGTCTAGATTTAGGGCTTAGGAAAGGGCTGAGGGGCAGGGGTTAGGGAAAACTTTTAACATGCATAGGCTTTTACCATACATGCTTTACAACAAAATACGTTGTAAAAGCATGCGCGGTAAAGGATATACGTAGTAAAGGCATTTGCATTGTAACGCATGCGTGGGAAAGGCATGCGTTGCAACAAATGTGTTGCTCCATCATACAACCAGTTAAATTATAGCAACGAAGAGCATCTGGCCAGATGGACGAGTTGCACACTGTAGATGTTAAGGAAACAGCAGCGTCTGCTGATTAATGAAGAGCCATACTGGCTTCAGGACGAGGTAGAGCATTGCAGGAAGTATGTGACATACCAGCTTCTGGATAAGGAAGAGCTTGAGCATAGCAGCATGTTTATCAATAGACAAGACAGTCTAGTTTCAAGGGCATTTAAACACAGGTAGCTGAATTCTGTAACCTGATTGAGAAAACACAGATAAGGGGTGGGAGGGTGATGAAGCACCACGGACTAGGGGGAGTGGTAGAAAGATGAAGAAATAGTATCTCAATCACAGCGCGAGCAGCGGGCTAACACTAATCAAGTAGAAGCAATCTGTGCTTGGTCCATGCTCCACAGAAGAAACAGGAAGTGACGCCTAACACACACTGGCCTATTAGGAGGCAGCAAACCCAAGTGGCAATGATGTCAAGGAATGGTAAGTAATGGGCATACTCCAAGCCCTTTATTGTAAACAATACCCTGCTCAGCTAACAGTGCAGGTGCTGTCAGCAGGGAAGACCTAAATACGTGTCACGCTGTAATTGGGGTACGTTTTTCCTGCCTCCTCGCTTTCAGCTTCCCTTACCACCTCCGTCCCTCTCTCCTCACATTACACCTTCCTCTCATAACTCTCACCCTTTAATACCTCTCCCATCCCTCTCTCATCTTTTCCTTCATCTCCCTCCTCTGTCTCCACGTTTACCCTCTCACACTTCTCCTCACCATCTCACACCAGTCCAGACCATTAGTGCAGATTTGTTGAGCGCGGCTAATCACCAGCGAGGGTATCTAAGAGCTGTGTTCTCGCTGGGCTCAGTCAAAACACCAGACCTTGAGTCTCTTTCTGAATTCCAGGACAGAGGGTGATGTTTGGAGGGGCAATGGGAGGTTGTTCCAGGACTTGGCGGTAAGATAGGAGAAGGACCATTCTCCACTGTAGCTTTGGTGAATGCGTGGAGTGTGTGCAAGGGTGAGGGAGGCGGAGCGCAGGTATCTGGAAGATTGGTGGAAGTTCTGACGGTGGTTGATGTATGCTGGAGGGCTTTGCAGGCATGTGTCAATACCATGAATTGGCATATTTTCTGGATGGGGAGCCAGTGAAGGTTCCAGAGGTGGGGGTGATGTGGGTCATTTGGGGAGGTTGAGGATGATTCTGGCAGCTGAGTTCTGTATTGTCTGGAGTCTCCTCAGGAATTGGGAGGTGAATCCTGCCTAGAGTGTGTTGCCGTAGTCTAGCCACCTGGTGACAAGGTCTTGAGTGATGGTCTTTCTGGAATAGATGGGGAGCCATCTGGAGAGCTTTCAGAGCATGCGGAGGGAGTAGAAGCAGTCAGGGGAGACTGCATTGATCTGGCATTTCAAGGTGAGTTTGCTGTTCAGGATGAGGCCAAGGTTGCAGGTGTGGTCTGTCAGTGTGGGTGTGGGTCAGAGTTTGGTGGGCCACCAAGTGTTGTTCCAAGGGGAGGTGCTGTGCCCAAACATTAGCTCTTCCGTGTTGTCCGTGTTGAGCTTCAGGCAGTTGGTCTTCATCCAGTTGGCGACACTCATCATGCAGGTGTGGGAGTTGATCCTGGAGGTGGAGGGGTCTTCCGAGAGCGAGAGGATGAGCTGGGTGTTGTCTGCGTAGGATATGGTGTTGAGGCCGTGGATTCTGATGATGTCGACCAGGGGTGTCATGTAGGTGTTGAATGGGGGGGGGATAAAGGATGAATCTTGAGGGACACCGGAGATGATGTTCTTGGGTTTCGAGGTTAAGGGTGGTAGGTGGATTTGCTGGGTGTCTCCTGAGAGGAAGGGTACGATCCATTTGAGGACGTCTCCCTGGATCCTGGCGTGGTGGAGTCTCTTGATGAGGGTGTGGTGGAATACAGTATCGAACGTCGCTGAGAGGTCGAGGAGGATCAGGGCTGCTGTTTCCTCTCTGTCAAGGATGGTTCTAATGTCGTCAGGTGCGGCAATCTGGGTGGTCTCAGTGCTGTGGTTGGCACAGAACCTGGCTTGGGAGGCATCCAGCAGGTTGCTTTCTCTAGGTGTTCAGAGGGCTGGCGGATGATGGCCTTCTCGAGGACTTTGGCGGGGAAAGGGAGCGGCGAGATTGGGCAGTAGTTCTTGAGTTTGCTGGGGTCGGCTGAGGGTTTCTTGAGCAGGGGTCTCACCTCTGCGTTTTTCCATTTGGCGGGGAAAGCGGCCATGGTGATGGATGCGTTGAGAGTGGAGGTGAGTTTGCCACTGATTTCTTTGTTTCTGAGGTTCAAGAGGAGGTGGTAGCAGAAGTCCGTGGGTGCTCCAGAGTGGATGGAATTCTTGATGGTTGTGGTGTTCTGTGTGGTAATCTGTTCTCATGAGGTGAGCGGGTGGTTGTGGGTGGCGTACTTTGGTATGAGGAGTTTGTAGAGGTTGGTGGGTTGGAGTTCAAACTTACTGTAGATGGATATCTTGTTGTGGAAGTAGTCTGCCAGGGTGTCACAGAGTTCCTGGGAAGGACAGATGGTATTCTCAGTGGCTGAAGTGCATGAAAACTCTCTGACGATGGTGAAGAGTTCCTTGCTGTGGTTGGTGCTTCCTTCTATGCAGTCTGCTATGGCGTCTCTTTTTGTGTTCTTGAGGCATTTGTGGTATCTGTTGAGGGCTGATTTGAAGGTGGGTCGGTCTGTGGGATCTCTGCTGGTGCGCCATATTCTTTCCAGTTGTTTGAAGTTGCGTTTTGTGGTCCTGAGTTCTAGTGTATATCAGATGGCTTGCTTGGTGGGTCTCCTGGTTTTGACTGGCTTGATGGGGGCGACTTTGTCGGTGCAGTTGGTGACCCAGGCAGAGAAATTCTGGACAACCTGTTCCAGATTGGTTGCGGAGTTGGGCTGGATGGTGTTGAGGATTCTATAGATTGGGTCTCTGTCACGTTTTTCCAGCTGCAGTGGGCGAAGCTGGGATGCCATGTGGTGGTGCATGGAGATTTTTGGATAGGTGAGCCACATCTTATTTACTACAAACTTTGGGCACTCTTACTTTCTCTTTTCTAGATACTTGGTGAAATTTTAGCAAACTTTGAGGAGAAGATAGAGTGAGTCTGGCGAGTGGATTTTCTATCACTCTCATGACAAACTTTGGATGTCTATCGACTCCCTCAATACACTTCTATATGGTGTTACTTTTTAGGCTTTTTTCCTGTATGCACTGGATTTCCTTGGATTCTTTGGTTTCTTTCTGCAAATGTTGAGTACCTTTTTCAGGATGATATAATATAAATATGTCCTTACTAAGTTATAAATGTTGGAGAACATATATGTTTTAAATTTTGGAGGATTTTTGTTCTCCTTTTTTCTGAAATGTGATCTAGATGGCTAGAGTGAATAAACAAGATTTGTATTAGCTGAATTGTATTTTCACAGGTTTAGGTGGTATTTGTTAAACAATTTTTGTAATTTTTCTCCTTTGGATATATCTTATTTATTTGGCAAAATTACAAATGGTATATACATCTTATATTACAGCCTTGACAAAGTCTAAGGGGAGACGAAACACGAGTTGGCTGGCAGTTCTGTTTTGGATGTACCACCAATGAGAAAAATAAAGAGGAATATATTTGTGAAGACAAGCCAAAAAATGTGGAGTCTGCTTTTTGAGTAGTATTGTATACCAACATATGGGAGATCATAGGCGTGGTAAAAAATAAGCCATTTTGATTGTGATATACTTTGATTGTGACTGATCTAATTAAATGTAAGGGAGTGCTACATATTTCTTTCAATTACTATAAAAAAGTGCATGGAGATCTTGTGATGGTGCAGTGGACGATGGCGTGGTCAGTCCAAGTGAGTTCAGTGACATGACTGTACTTGACTCTGTCGCTGGAAGTGAAGATCGGGTCTAGCGTGTATCCAGCACTGTATGTGGGTCGGTGACTAGTTGGATGAGGCCGATGTTACTCATACTGTCCAAGAGGTTGGTGGAGTTGACGTCTTTGACATCGTCTAGGTGGAAGTTGAGGTCACCGAGGAACATGTAGTGCTTGGAGTTGATTGCCAGTAGGGCGATGAATTCGGGGATGGTGTGGCAGAGGCCGGGGTGTGGTACTGGAGGTCTGTAGGCAAGGGTGCCTCTGATGGCCGTTCTGTCATCAGTTTGAAGTGGGAGGTTGAGGTGTTCCATTATCGGTGTGGCGTCATCTTCGGTCGTGTTGCAGTGTATTGTTTCTTTATGTATGATAGCAATCCCAGACCTCGGTGACGTGTTTGCAGAGGAATCAGACGTTGAGCAGGAGGTAGTGAAGCAGTTATAAGGTTCCCGGACCGCTAACCCTTCCACCCCTTCTATCTGCTCTGTCATTCCCTCTTCCTCCATTTCCCACCTCGCTTCTCCCTTTCAAGCCCTGCCTCCACTCTCTCTACAAACCCGTTCTTGCGTTCCTTCTCCTCTCTTCTTCACTCCACCTCCCTTCTCCCTTTCACATATTCCTTTCTGCTTTCCCCTCTATTCCCTCACCTATTTCCTTTGTTCTTCTCTCCCTTTCACATCCCTCCCTCTTCTGCTCTTTACCTCTCTTCTCCCTCTCACATTCCCCCTCTGCCTCTCTCCTTCCTTTTACCCTCTTTGCTCCAGACCTCTCTTCCCTCCTTCAATGTTTGTGAGAATCGGATGTCGGTGCTTCAGATCTGGCAGCCTGTTGGGCCTCTTTACGAGATTTGGCGGCCAGGCTGGCGGGGAGGTAGACCATAGGAGGGGGCTGCTGTTTACTGCTCTGCGTGTAGGCCCAGGGAGGGGGTTGCTGTTTACTGCTGAGGGGTCAGGCCGGGGAGAGGGCTGCTGTATACTCTCTGGGGCAGATTTATGAGGCCCTTGCGCCTCATTTACGCCGCCGTTGCGTCACTTTTGTGACGCAGCAGCGGCGCAAATCATGCGCCATGGTGCGGGGTATTCATAACGTGACGCATCTGGGAGATGCGTCACGTTGTGAAGCTCTGCGCCACATATAGGCGTTCCGGCCCGGGGGGGGGTGCGTTCCGGCGCAGGAACGCCTCCTAAAAGTGGCTGAGTGAAATCTACAAGATTTCACCCAGTCACTGTTGAGCCTATGCTGCGTCAAAACCCTGCGCCTGCTTGAAGCAGGCGTAAGGATTGACGCAGCATTGTGCAGATAGGGCACCCCAGAGCCTTGCTGGAGCTGCGTTGCACTTGCGACGCAACTCCAGCAATGCGCCACTTTTACGGCACAGATGCGTGACGCATCTGTGCTGTTTTTGCCCCATGGTGCGCCGCATTATAAATGCGGCGCATCCATGATGGCGGAGCTGGGGCGCAAAATAACTGGCGCATCCCTGCTGATATGCAGGGATGCGTCAGTTATTATAAATCTGCCCCATAGTGTGATCCTGGCCCTGGTAGGCTGGCCAGCATCCCGGTAGCATTTCAGTGCACACTTGGTGCGCGTGGAGCCTGTGTGCATGCACAACATGTCGGAAGGAGGTTGTAGAGGGGCAGAGCTGGGGGGCGTAGCTTCTATGGGTGCAGCAGGTACAGTGCCACCGGGAGCCAGAGTCCTAAGGGGCCCACTAAATCCTGATCATTGCTGTATTTCACAGTTCAAACAGCAGCCAGGGGCCCATTTCCTTCATTGCCCTGGGTCTCATGATTGGTACGCCAGTGAGGCATAGGCATACATGCCAGCCCTCCGGATTCAGACGGAAGACTACCGATTTCAAGACTAGTCTCCGGCCTCCCGATTCCTATATGCAAAACCCTGATTCCTCGTCAGGCTTCTGCAGACAGGGACAGGTCATGTGTGACTCAGTGTATGCACCGCCACTAACCTGCTCCTGCAGGCCAGTACACAAAATGTTTGTCACGCTCTCTCTGCCTGCCATAGCTCTTTCTTAGTGCTCCTGACAGGTAAGGTAGAGAAGAGCTATCTTTTTATTTAGTCCCAGTACATGACAACAGACTAAGAGTGGGCGGAGTATGCGGAGTGGCACTCCATGGAGTTCCACGGAGTTGGAAAAAAACTCTGCTTTGCTCCACCCTCCCAAGTCCCACTCCCAATTTTTTTTTAAAGTGAACAAAAACACTTACTTGCTCTCTGGTGTCTGAGGGCTGCCCTCCTCCTCGCCGTGGTCCCCCCTCCTCGCCGTGGTCCCTCCTCCTCGCCGCCGTCCTCATTGCCAGTTGCAAACCCCTATGTTTTACGTCTTAAATGGACTGCAGTCCACGCAAGTCGTACAACGTAGGGGTTTGCAACAAGGATGGCGGCAAGGAGAAGAGACTACAGCGAGGATGAGGGCAGCCCGAAGATGCCAGAAAGCAGGTATGTGGGTTTTTTTAAATTTTAGTTTCGGCTGTGGCGCAAGAGCTAATTCTGCTCCACCACGGAGTCAGAGTTTTTCCTGAACTCCGCGTTCCCAGCAGAGCGCGGAGTTGGCAAAATTCGCACACTCCACTGGCGAAGCGAAGTTCGCTGCCCGGGGTTACAATAGACCCGATTCAGGCCTCAGTAGAAGTCAATGGCATAAATACAATCTCCCGATTTATTTATTTTTAATCTCCCACTTTCACCTTTTAAAATGTTGGCATGTATGCATAGGGGAGTAGTGAAGCTCATTTTCAGGGCTCACTTCCAGAACCCATTCATCTAAATCGGAATATTGAGCCTGTGGACTTGGATTACTGTATCTGGGTTCTAATCTCTTTACCAGATCCTTGCGTAAGCCTTGACTGCTCACCTAGGGTCCTCAGTAGGAAGCACCTGGAGCCAGCATAGGACTCTGTGTAGGAAGAGGCTGGAGCTGCCTGGGGCCCTCCGTAGGAAGAGGCTGGAGCCACCCTAGGGCCCTCCGTAGGAAGAGGATGGAGCCACCTAGGGCCCTCCATAGGATGACGCTGCAGCCAGCCTACGGCTCTCTGTGTGAAGAGGCTGGAGCCAGCCTAGGGCCCTCCGTAGGAAAAGGCTGAAGCCAGCCTAGGACCCTCCATAGGATGAGGCTGGCGCCAGCGTAGGGCCCTCTGTAAGACGAGGCTGCAGCCAGCCAAGAGCCCTCCATAGGAAGAGGCTGAAGCCAGCCTAGGGCCCTCCGTGGGAAGAGGCTGGAGCCAGTCTAGGGCCCTCCTTAGGAAGAGGCTGGAGCCAGTCTAGGGCCCTCTGTAGGAAGGGGCTGGACCAGCCTAGGGCCCTCCGTAGGAAGGGGCTGGAGCCAGCCTAGGGCCCTCTGTAGGAAGGGGCTGGACCAGCCTAGGGCCCTCCATAAGAAAAGGTTGGAGCCGCCTAGGGCCCCCCATAGGAAGAGGCTGGAGCCAGCCTAGGGCCCTCCATAGGAAGAGCCTGAAGTCAGCATAGGGCCCTCCATAGGAAGAGCCTGGAGCCAGCCTAGGGCCCTCCATAGGAAGAGCCTGGAGCCAGCCTAGGGCCCTCTGTAGTTAGAGCCTGGAGTCAGTCTAGGGCCCTCCGTAGAAGAGGCTGAAGCCAGCCTAGGGTCCGTCGTAAGAAAAGGCTGGAGCCAGTCTATGGCCCTCCATAGTGAGATACTGGACGCAGATGAGGCTGATGTTACTCATACTGTCCAAGAGGTTGGTGGAGTTGACGTCTTTGGCATCGTCTAGGTGGAAGTTGAGGTCACAGAGGAAGATGTAGTGCTTGGAATTGATTGCCAGTAGGGCGATGACTTTGGGGATGGTGTGGCAGAGGCCAGGGTGTGGTACTGGAGGTCTGCTGGAGCCAGCCTAGGGCCCTTCTTAAGAAAAGGCTGGAGCCAGCCTAGGGCCCTCCGTAGGGAGATACTGGAGGCAGCCTAGGGCCCTCTATAGGATGAGGCTGGAGCCAGCCTAGGGCCCTCCGTAGGAAGAAGCTGGAGCCAGCCTAGGGCCCCGTAGGAAGAGCCTGGAGCCAGCCTTGGGTGCTCCGTAGGAAGAGGCTGGAGCCAACCTAGGTCCCTCCGTAGGAAGAGCCTGGTGCCAGCCTAGGGCCCTCCGTAAGAAGAGCCTGGAGAAAGCCTAGGGGCCTCCGTAGGAAGTGCCTGGAGCCAGCCTAGGGCCCTCCGTGGGAAGAGCCTGGAGCCAGTCTAGGGCCCCATAGGAAGAGGCTGGAGCCAGGCTAGGGCCCTCCTTAGGAACAGGCTAGAGCCAGCCTAGGGCCCTCCGCAGCAAGCACCTGGAGCCAGCCTAGGGCCCCCGTAGGAAGAACTTGGAGCTAACCTAGGGCTCCCGTAGGAAGAGGCTGGAGCCAGCATAGGGCCCTCCATAGGAAGAGCCTGGAGCCAGCCTAGGGCCCTCCATAGGAAGAACCTGGAGGCAGTCTAGGGCCCTCCGTGGGAAGAGGCTGGAGCCAGCCTAGGGCCCTCCGTAGGAAGAGCCTGAAACCAGCCTAGCGCCCCATAGGAAGAGGCGGGAGCCAGCCAAGGGTCCTCCATAGAAAAGGCTGGAGCCAGCCTATGGCCCTCCATAGGAAGAGCCTGGAGCCAGCCTAGGGCCCTCCATAGGAAGAGCCTGGAGACAGCCTAGGGTCCTCCGTAGGAAGAGCCTGGAGCCAGCCTAGGGCCCTCCAAAGGAAGAACCTGGAGCCAGCCTAGGGCCCTCCGTAGTAAGAGACTGGAGCCAGCCTAGGGCCCTCTGTAGGAAGAGCCTGGAGCCAGCCTAGGGCCCTCCGTGGGAAGAGCCTGGAGCCAGTCTAGGGCCCCATAGGAAGAGGCTGGAGCCAGTATAGGGCCCTCCGTAGGAAGCACCTGGAGCCAGCCTAGGGCCCCCGTAGGAAGAACCTGGAGCTAGACTAGGGCCCACCGTGGGAAGAGGCTGGAGCCAGCCTAGGGCCCTCTGTAGGATGAGGCTGGAGCCAGCCTAGGGCCCTCTGTAGGATGAGGCTGGAGCCAGTCTAGGGCCCTCTGTAGGAAGAGACTGGATCCAGCCTAGGGCCCTCCGTAGGAAGCGGCTGGAGCCAGTCTAGGGCCCTCCGTAGGAAGAGGCTGGAGCCACCCTAGGGCCCTCAATAGGAAGAGCCTAGTGCCAGCCTAGGGCCATCTGTAGGAAGAGGCTGGGGCCAGTCTAGGGCCTTCCGTAGGAAGGGGCTGGAGCCAACCTAGGGCCCACTGCAGGAAAAGGCTGAAGCCAGCCTAGGGCCCTCCATAGGATGAGGCTGGAGCCAGCGTAGGGCCCTCTGTAAGACGAGGTTGCAGCCAGCCAAGAGCCCTCCATAGGAAGAGGCTGAAGTCAGCCTAGGGCCCTCCGTGGGGAGAGGCTGGAGCCAGTCTAGGGCCCTCCTTTGGAAGAGGCTGGAGCCATTCTAGGGCCCTCTGTAGGGAGGGGCTGGACCAGCTTGGGCCTGCCATAAGAAAAGGCTGGAGCCGCCTAGGGCCCCCCATAGGAAGAGGCTGGAGCCAACCTAGGGCCCTCCATAGAAAGAGCCTGGAGTCAGCATAGGACCCTCCATAGGAAGAGCCTGGAGCCAGCCTAGGGCCCTCCATAGGAAGAGTCTGGAGCCAGCCTAGGGCCCTCTGTAGTTAGAGCCTGGAGTCAGTCTAGGGCCCTCCGTAGAAGAGCCTGAAGCCAGCCTAGGGCCCGTCGTAAGAAAAGGCTGGAGCCTGTCTATGGCCCTCCGTAGGGAGATACTGGAGGCAGCCTAGGGCCCTCCGTAGGATAAGGCTGGAGCCAACCTAGGGCACTCCATAGGAAGCACCTGGAGCCAGCCTAGGGCCCCCGTAGGAAGAACCTGGAGCTAGACTAGGGCCCACCGTGGGAAGAGGCTGGAGCCAGCCTAGGGCCCTCTGTAGGATGAGGCTGGGGCCAGCCTAGGGCCCTCTGTAGGATGAGGCTGGAGCCAGTCTAGGGCCCTCTGTAGGAAGAGAACGGATCCAGCCTAGGGCCCTCCGTAGGAAGCGGCTGGAGCCAGTCTAGGGCCCTCCGTAGGAAGAGGCTGGAGCCAGCCTAGGGCCCTCTGTAGTTAGAGCCTGGAGTCAGTCTAGGGCCCTCCGTAGGGAGATACTGGAGGCAGCCTAGGGCCCTCCGTAGGATAAGGCTGGAGCCAACCTAGGGCCCTCCATAGGAAGAGCCTGGAGCCAGGCCCGGACTGGCCGTAGCGGGCACTGGGCAATCCCCCGGTGCGCCGCTCAGGTGGGGGCCGGTTTTGGGCCCCTGGGGGCCGTTTTTGTTACAGGGCCGTTCTTGCAGCATAGCTGCAAAATCGGCCCTGTAACAAAATCGGCCGAAAACTGGCCCTGGCACAGAGCTCGGCGGCCCCCGAGGGGGCCGGCCGAGCACTTTGCCAGAGCCGGTTGTGGTTCCCAGTCCGGCCCTGCCTGGAGCCAGCCTAGGGCCCTCCATAGGAAGAGCCTGGAGACAGCCTAGGGCCCTCTGTAGGAAGAGCCTGGAGCTAGCCTAGGGGCCCTCCATAGGAAGAACCTGGAGCCAGACTAGGGCCCTCCGTAGGAAGAGCCTGGAGCCAGCCTAGGGCCCTCCGTGGGAAGAGCCTGGAGCCAGTCTAGGGCCCCATAGGAAGAGGCTGGAGCCAGTATAGGGCCCTCCGTAGGAAGCACCTGGAGCCAGCCTAGGGCCCCCGTAGGAAGAACCTGGAGCTAGACTAGGGCCCACCGTGGGAAGAGGCTGGAGCCAGCCTAGGGCCCTCTGTAGGATGAGGCTGGAGCCAGCCTAGGGCCCTCTGTAGGATGAGGCTGGAGCCAGTCTAGGGCCCTCTGTAGGAAGAGACTGGATCCAGCCTAGGGCCCTCCGTAGGAAGCGGCTGGAGCCAGTCTAGGGCCCTCCGTAGGAAGAGGCTGGAGCCAGCCTAGGGCCCTCCATAGGAAGAGCCTGGTGCCAGCCTAGGGCCATCTGTAGGAAGAGGCTGGGGCCAGTCTAGGGCCCTCCATAGGAAGAGGCTGGAGCCAACCTAGGGCCCACTGCAGGAAAAGGCTTAAGCCAGCCTAGGGCCCTCCATAGGATGAGGCTGGAGCCAGCGTAGGGCCCTCTGTAAGACGAGGTTGCAGCCAGCCAAGAGCCCTCCATAGGAAGAGGCTGAAGTCAGCCTAGGGCCCTCCGTGGGAAGAGGCTGGAGCCAGTCCAGGGCCCTCCTTAGGAAGAGGCTGGAGCCATTCTAGGGCCCTCTGTAGTAAGGGGCTGGACCAGCCTAGGGCCCGCCATAAGAAAAGGCTGGAGCCGCCTAGGGCCCCCCATAGGAAGAGGCTGGAGCCAGCCTAGGGCCCTCCATAGAAAGAGCCTGGAGTCAGCATAGGACCCTCCATAGGAAGAGCCTGGAGCCAGCCTAAGGCCCTCCATAGGAAGAGTCTGGAGCCAGCCTAGGGCCCTCTGTAGTTAGAGCCTAGAGTCAGTCTAGGGCCCTCCGTAGAAGAGCCTGAAGCCAGCCTAGGGCCCGTCGTAAGAAAAGGCTGGAGCCAGTCTATGGCCCTCCGTAGGGAGATACTGGAGGCAGCCTAGGGCCCTCCGTAGGATGAGGCTGGAGCCAACCTAGGGCCCTCCATAGGAAGAGGCTGGAGCCAGTCTTGGGCCCCGTAGGAAGAGGCTGGAACCAGCCTAGGGTCCTCCATAAGAAAAGGCTGGAGCCCCCTAGGGCCCCCGTAGGAAGAGGCTGGAGCCAGCCTAGGGCCCTCCATAGGAAGAGCCTGGAGCCAGGCCCGGACTGGCCGTAGCGGGCACTGGGCAATCCCCCGGTGCGCCGCACAGGTGGGGGCCGGTTTTGGGCCCCTGGGGGCCGTTTTTGTTACAGGGCCGTTCTTGCAGCATAGCTGCAAAATCGGCCCTGTAACAAAATCGGCCGAAAACCGGCCCTGGCACAGTGCTCGGCGGCCCCCGAGGGGGCCGGCCGAGCACTTTTCCAGGGCCGGTTGTGGTTCCCAGTCCGGCCCTGCCTGGAGCCAGCCTAGGGCCCTCCATAGGAAGAGCCTGGAGACAGCCTAGGGCCCTCTGTAGGAAGAGCCTGGAGCTAGCCTAGGGGCCCTCCATAGGAAGAACCTGGAGCCAGTCTAGGGCCCTCCGTAGGAAGAGGCTGGATCCAGCCTAGGGCCCTCTGTTGGAAGAGCCTGGAGCCAGCCTAGGGCCCTCCATAGGGAGATACTGGAGGCAGCCTAGGGCCCTCTGTAGGATGAGGCTGGAGCCCAACTAGGGCCCTCCATAGGAAGAGGCTGGAGCCAGTCTAGGGTCCCGTAGGAAGAGGCTAGAACCAGACGAGGGTCCTCCATATGAAAAGACTGGAGCCGCCTAGGGCCCCCCGCAGGAAGAGACTGGAGCCAGCCTAGGGCCCTCCATAGGAAGAGCCTGGAGTCAGCATGCGGCCCTCCGGAGGAAGAACCTGGAGCCAGTCTAGAGCCCTCCGTAGGAAGAGGCTGGAGCCACCCTAGGGCCCTCCGTGGGAAGAGCCTGGAGCCAGTCTAGGACCCCGTAGGAAGAGGCTGGAGCCAACCTAGGGCCCTCCGTAGGAAGAGGCTGGAGCCAACCTAGGGCCCTCCGTAGGAAGGGCCTGGTGCCAGCCTAGGGCCCTCCGTAGGAAGAGCCTGGTGTCAGCCTAGGGCCCTCCGTAGGAAGAGGCTGGAGCCAACCAAGGGCCCTCCGTAGGAAGAGGCTGGAGCCAGTCTAGGGCCCTCCGTAGGAAGAGGCTGGAGCCAACCTAGGGCCCTCCATAGGAAGAGCCTGGTGCCAGCCTAGGGCCCTCCGTAGGAAGAAGCTGGAGTCAGCCTAGGGCCCTTCTTAAGAAAAGGCTGGAGCCAGCCTAGGGCCCTCCGTAAGGAGATACTGGAGGCAGCATAGGGCCCTCCGTAGGATGAGGCTGGAGCCAGCCTAAGGCCCCGTAGGAAGAGGCTGGATCCAGTCTAGGGCCCTCCGTAGGAAGAGGCTGGAGCCAACCTAGGGCCCTCCGTAGGAAGAGCCTGGTGCCAGCCTAGGGCCCTCCGTAGGAAGAGCCTGGAGAAAGCCTAGAGGCCTCCGTAGGAAGAGCCTTGAACCAGCCTAGGGCCCTCCATAGGAAGAGCCTGGAGAAAGCCTAGGGGCCTCCGTAGGAAGAGCCTGGAGCCAGCCTTGGGCCCTCCATGGGAAGAGCCTGGAGACAGTCTAGGGCCCCATAGGAAGAGGCTGGAGCCAGTCTAGGGTCCTCCATAGGAGGAGGCTAGAGCCAGCCTAGGGCCCTCCGTAGGAAGCACCTGGAGCCAGTCTAGGGCCCTCCATAGGAAGAGGCTGGAGCCAGTCTAGGGCCCTCCGTAGGAAGAGGCTGGAGCCAACCTACCGCCCTCCGTAGGAAGAGCCTGGTGTCAGCCGAGGGCCCTCCGTAGGAAGAGGCTGGAGCCAACCAAGGGCCCTCCGTAGGAAGAGGCTGGAGCCAGTCTAGGGCCCTCCATAGGAAGAGGTTGGAGCCAACCTAGGGCCCTCCATAGGAAGAGCCTGGTGCCAGCCTAGGGCCCTCCATAGGAAGAAGCTGGAGCCAGCCTAGGGCCCTTCTTAAGAAAAGGCTGGAGCCAGCCTAGGGCCCTCCATCGGGAGATACTGGAGGCAGCCTAGGGCCCTCCGTAGGAAGCACCTGGAGCCAGCCTAGTGTGGTAAATAAAATAAATATTACCGGACTGAATTTCATGCGGAATCTTAAATTAAAGTAAATAGCTCAAAATAACAAGAGGCAGAATCCGTGGTATAAGAGGTTTCTAATGGGCTTTATTCCATTCAAAATGGCCGACTCGAGTCGCGGCCCTCAGGTTCCGTCACCACGAAGGTTCAGGAAGTGAAGTACAATAATTTATTAACAGACATGTATTTTTATAATAAGTACATTACAATGAAATGAATGTAGAAGGCGTAACATTTGATAAGAAAAATGACGTGACAGTGACATAATCGAAACTAGGCGTAATAAGGAATAAAAGAAACATGATTGGTTAGAATTATCAGACATAGGTGGATCTATAAGATAATACTTGGCATAGATGCGCGCGCGGCAGCATGACGTGTAATTGACGTGCAACTAGGGGGTGAAGGGGACTTGACATTTAGCTCTACATGTGGAGACGAGAAGTCTGGGGTCAAGTCATCCTAATCCCAAATCATATCTAACATCCTATGTTTAAAGAACTATGTTATCCACAAGGAAGAACTCTCGGACAGAATCTATTCTATACTGACTGTGTGCATGTACAAGCGTCTAAGTGTCTATATGAGATGCGAGGGGCAGAAAACTTTCCATGGCAACAGGACTATGAATCACTTGCAGGAGGACGGAAAGACTGAGTCCTTTGCTTGTGAGCTAAAGGAAATGTTTACCTAAATCACTGGACAGGAATGCATCGGCTGAAGAGCAAAATAGATAATTCGAAGGTGAAATACAACTTCTTGGCAGACAGGCGAAAACTGGCCGAGGCAGGCACCGTTAGCTGCACAGGGAGTAGGACAAAGTTCATGGATACAGATGCGAGCTCAAGCTGAAGCTGTCAGAGACAGAGAGCAGGGAAAGGCTTTGAGGACAGAATCGGGCCTACTCGCCTGAACTGTAAAAATGGAGTAACTTAGCCATATAAAGTCGGTGGCCTTTCATACTAAGGAATCGAATATCCAGCCCATTGATGGCGGATCTGACAGAGAACATGTTGACAGTAGACACACATATGTTTGCGTCTTAGAAACTGGAACTGGAGGGAACATACATGTACTTGTAACATGCATATAGAACCGTTGGGGTCCAAGATAGGGGACATAACTGACCAGGGAAATCCACTTTTCCACATTCCCTCCTTGTCCCCTTCTTGCCCTTCACGAGACATCAATCTTCATCATTCCATTGATTTGCTCATGGAGCATCATTTCTTCTTCTTTCTTCTTCCGGGATCTTGAGCGAAAACCTTGATGTGGAATACACGATGTGGCACACAGACCACAAATCGCTGGTCCACATTGCAGGCATAGACAACAACTGAAGAGCATAAGAAGGCCAATACCTAGGAAGGATAGAACTCTCCATCCCCAGGCTGATATCACACTCCAAAACCACCCGGACCACGTCCAAGTGCCTGGATTCTCGTGTATCTGGCTTACAATCTTATGAAGGCGTGTTATAGCTTTATATACAGATGGCGAATTTTCTGGTATGAATATACAGCAGCTGGATCCGATGACCCTACAAGCTCCGCCCCTATCGGCCAGGATGACGTCAAGGACAAGACGATTCTGGAGAACAACAATTCTCATCACTGATTGTTCCTCTGTCAGATTGCCTAGGGCGGCTATAGTCTCGTTTACTACAGCTTCAAGAGTCTTGGTGAGTCTGCGTATCAGCTTACTATTTGATATAGTACCTATATAGGGAAAGATACCTTTATTGAAATCTACATACTTGTCCCATGATGTCTCAGTATAATCGACAACTGGGAGATCTCTTTGCTCTCTATTGTGTACTAAATGAACATTTCGATAATAATCAGGGGGAGCTAGGAAAACAGGTGGCAAAAGGAATGCGATGTAACAGGTACCATCCCAATCTAGAGGCAGACGCATATATGCCGTCTGACCACATATGAAGTAGGAATGGCGAGAAGCTCTAAATGAAGATTTACCTTGATCACTATATTCTACTGTAGTAACGCATTGGCTATGGCCCATATGTATGGAACCAACTTTTCTAACACATAATTCACCCTTAACTGGAAATACTGACATAGTGGGCAAAATTAGTTCAACTTCGGATTTGACATTCAAAATCATTAGATTAGGTGTAAAATTACCTAATTTATACACTTTATTTTCTAGATCAGTTCCTGTTCTACTGAGGTGACCCTCCTTATTAGGGTGACAGACTTTGAATAAAACTAGATTCAGATTTCCCCATATCCAATGTTGTTGATAAACTGCTGTGTCTGGGTCTATGGAATTTAATAAACTAAACCATGCTCCACAGGAGCCATTGCGTGTAAATGGATGTGGAAAGAAAGGCAGAACTCCTTTGTTATTCTGATAGGGAGGGAGTCGGCCACACACCCAACAATTGGTCGCATTACTAGTCTGATGGGAATGATGTAACATACTAATGAATGTGTTATTGCGCAGCGCAAGTCTATAGGATAATTCATGTGGCGGTAGGTCACTAAAAGAATGTTCATCAGTTATATTGAAAACACGTTTAGAAACAGGATGATATATGTGCAAAATCATACTCGTAATAATTACTAAAATACTCAATAAAAACAAAATTAATAAAGTCACAATACAGTGGTTACGCAGTAATTTACAATAAGCATGTCGTTTCATTATGATTCTGGACTCTACATGATTCAGACCTAAGGGATACATGTCGGGACAGATTCAACCGCTTCACCTTGGAGAGGACTTAAACAATCAAATCGTCCGACAGTTTAGATCTGGACCTGAGTTTCTGTTTATAGCACTGAGAGTCATTCAGTTCAACAAAAGGAAGTTTTGAATCAGTCTGTGAGGGAGTGCAGGGCACAGTGTCTATATCTGAAGGTAGTCCATGAAATTTTTTTATATGGGTGGAATGCACCCATCCTTTCCGTCCTTCGATCTTCACAGCTGTTCTGGTCGTCAGCAGGACCTGCTTAGGCAACTTCCACCTAGGATCCAATTGGCTTTTCCTATCAAAATTCCGAACCAGGACAAAGTCCCCGGGGACCACGTCATGGGGTTTCGCCTCAGTGTTGTCGGGAAAGGCTGCAGCTACCTGTGAACGAGAAGATTGTAGTGCAGACATCAAGGAAGCCAGGTAATCTGTCAGCATATTACAGTCAACATCAGTTATTTTACGTGGTATAGGCGTCCCCCACATATTCGGCGGTCTACCAAAGATCACCTCATACGGGGATAGCCCTGTTCTAGAGTGTGCTACCATTCTCATGTAAAAGAGTGCAACTGGTAATGCTACTATCCAGTCGACACCTTTCTCTCTACATATTTTGGACAGTCTGATTTTCAGTGTCTGGTTATGTCTTTCTACGAGACCTGCTGCTTCGGGGTGTCGGACACAGTGGAATTTCCACTGATATCCCAACAAGAGTGAGACATGTTTCATTAATTCGGATGAGAAAGGCTGACCGTTATCTGAATATACAACACGTGGTAAACCGTACCGTGGGAAGAATTCTCGAACTAGCTGCTTGGCAGTAGTCGGGGCAGTGTAATCTGATACGGGATACGCCTCTGTCCAACGGGAGAGAGCGCAGACAACTACGAGGACATATTTGAATCCTCGACAACGTTCCATCTGAATATAATCCATCTGGAGGACTTCAAAAGGATGGTCAGGAGGCTGAAATCCACCCTGCTCTACGGGAACACTCTTTCCTGGATTAAACTGACAACATATCATACAGGTACGAACTTTTTGTTTAGCTGCTGCTCGTAAATGTTTGTTGAACCAAATGTGCTGAATGCTGTCTAGCATAGCCTTCTCTCCTAAATGTGCTGGACTGTGAACTGTAGCTATAATGGCTTGAACCATGGAATCAGGGAGGAACCATACAGATTTCTCCTTCGTCATCCATCCTTGATCTGTCTGGATCCCTCCTAGTTCAGTCCATTTCTTTATTTCTTCTGCTGTGGCATGTGTCTGTATGTCAATTACGTCAAGTGTGGGATCCTTAATTGCCATACACTGTGTTGGTGTCTGAACTATTGGCTTTGTCATGTCGGATGTGCGATTCTGAGCAGTCTGTTTAGCTGTTCTGTCAGCTAAATCATTGCCTTGAGAAATGGTATCAGTAACCTTCGTGTGTGCTTTGCATTTCATAATCGATATTGCAGTCGGTAAATGAATCGCGTCTAACAGAGCATGAATGAGGGACCCGTGTTGAATATGTGTTCCATGAGAAGTTAAATAACCCCTCTCCCGCCAAAGCACTCCGAAGTCATGTACGACTCCAAATGCATAACGTGAATCAGTATATATGTTGACTTTCTTGTCCGTGGCTTGAATACAGGCTTGTGTTAGAGCAACAAGTTCTGCTGCTTGGGCTGACAGAATATCTATACAATGTGTCTCAATAACTTCAGTGTCTGTTGTGACTGCATACGCGGCCACTAAATCTCCTTTACTTGTTCTCATGCATGATCCGTCTACATACAACGTCAGGTCTGGATCTAGCAATGGAACGTCTGTTAAGTCTTGTCTAGGTTTCGTCTTTATTTCAATGATTTCAACACAATCATGAGCTAGTGGGTCTGTTCCAATTACAGGTAATAGTGTAGCAGGATTCAATGTATTACACCGTCGGATCTCTATGTGTGGTTGAAACAATGTCAGTTCATAACCGGTAAGTCTTGCTATGGTCAAGTGTTGTGTTTGCGTTCGGTTCACAAGAACCTCTACTGCATGTGGTACTTGTACTGTCAATGGATGTCCTAATACTATGGCATCGCTTTGTCTGATTGCTAAAGCTGTCGCTGCTACTGATTTCAGACACGCAGGCAAAGCCTGAGCTACGGGATCTAATGTACTGGAAAAATAAGCACATGGCTTGCGTGATCCTGCTTGATCCTGAGTGAGTACTGACAAGGCAGTACCTTCGCGTTCTGTAACAAAGAGTGTAAAATGTTTGCTATAACAGGGTGTTGCTAAAACAGGTGCTTGACATAGAGCTTTCTTTAAGCTCTCAAAAGCTTGTGTATGTTCCTGAGTCCAAGGGAGAACAGTCGATGTGGCTGCCTCCTGTGTGGTTAACTGAATGAGTGGTTTTGCTAGAAATGCGTATTGAGGGATCCACTGCCTACAATATGAAGTGAGGCCTATGAAAGCCCGCACTTCCTTTTGCGTCTGCGGTATTGGCATGTTAGCAATTAACTGGATGCGATCAGGTGTAAGCTGCCTTCCCTCCTTGGACAGCGAGTGACCAAGATAAATAACTCGCTGAACACAGAATTGCAGCTTAGAAGGGGACACCTTGTGCCCCTTGTCGGCTAGGAAATGTAAAACTGTCAGAGAAGCTTTTTCACATTCTGGCTCGCTTCTCGCGGTGATCAGCAGATCATCGACATATTGAAGCAGTGCAGTATTGACTGGCATGTGGATACTGTCAAGTTCTCGTTTCAGTGCTTGGCTGTAGATGCTGGGGCTTTCTGTAAATCCTTGGGGAGCGCGTGAGAATTTAAAGCTGCGCCCATTTAAACTGAATCCGAACAAGTATTGGCTTTCCGGATCTATTGGGACGCTGAAAAAAGCATTCTTGAGATCAATTACAGTAAAGAATGTTGCTTCGGAATCAATTGCTGTCAACAATGATGATATATCAGGGACCACAGGGAATTGTGGTACAATACACTTGTTTAGTTCACGCAAATCAATAACCAATCGGTACACTGGGGGAGCAGTAGGATCAGTTCGTTTAAGAATCGGAATTATCGGTGAATTACATACATTGGAGTCTGTTTCTACAACTACTCCCTGGGCAATTAGCTCATCAATGATTTTCAACAAAGCCACTACAGCATCATGCGGTAACTTGTATTGTCGCATTCGTGGTAATACCACTCCTGCTTTCAATGTAACTCGATAGGGTGTAATGTTCATGCAGCCAACATCCGTAGGGCCTTGTGCCCATAGATGTACTGGTAAAATCTGTAGTCGGGGATCCATGTCTCTAGACACATAGTGACCTTTAAAATCACGCAAAAACAACCTTACTCCTTCCGGAGAACAACATATTATGGCTCCTAGTGCTTTCAGAGTTTTAATTCCTAACAAATTTTCTGGGCATGATTTAGTAAGCAATAAATCTGTAGTTCGTGTCAAAGGTCCTATCGTAAGTGGTAGAGGCTGTGATACTTCATTAACAATAGGTTTTCCTGAAAAACCAAGGGAAACATTTTGAGAGCCTGAGAGGGGTGCCCCTGGAACTTCACTACGTTTTATGGTTGTTCGACTTGCCCCTGTATCGAGTAAGAATTTTCTATCTTGACCTAATAATTCACTATGTACATAAGGTCCTTCTTGATCTACTGGAATCTCGATAAGGGGTAAGTCAACTTCCCTCTCTAGGCTGGTTCATGCGTAACGCTGATACTCAGGGTATTCATACTGTGCAGTCTGATACATTTGTTGTGTTGTGGTTTGTGTGGCAGTAGCAGGTAACGGTGGTGCAGCTGGCACAAACTGTATGGGTTGCTGTGAGGCTGGCATAGACTGTTGCTGAACTGGCACGGACTGTCCATGCTGCATAGCTCCTTTTTCATTCTGATCTTGTCTAACTAATCGTGGTCTCTCTTTTGCAATACCTGTAGCTATATTTCGTTTCAGGACTTGACAATCATGTACATAATGGCCTAGTTGTTTACAATAATTGCAGGTTCCCTTTACAGGAACTGCAGAATCACCAGAATGTGTCACACCCTTTTTGTGACCATCTGCTGGTACTGTCTGAGAAACTAGCATTTTCATTTTTGTATCCTTCATGCGTCTATGCTCGTGTTCTTGTTCATCCCTAATTCTATTGTGATGATACTGTAACATTTGTAGCATTTGCGACGGAGTGTTACTTTGCCAGGTACTCTCGAATTTCAATATTCTATTCTTCACTGGAGGCAATGCATTTTCCACTAATTTTGTCACAAATAAATGTGGATATGAGTCACTACTTGCTTTTATACCACTATTTATACCAAAACATTTTTCAAATCGAGCATAATAATCGCTTGTGTCTTCATCTTGCTTTTGTTTACAGGCTGTGATTGCACCCCAATCTTCCTTTTTTGTAGTTAATAAACGTGGCAGTACCTGTACTAGTAAACCTGGTAATAGTTTAACTTTATCCCCGAGCCCTGAACCTGCGGCTCGGCCCCTTTCTTCCTCTGCTAATGCTGTCCAGTCTATCTTTTGGTCTCCCACTTCCCACTCTTTTTCTTTCAGTTTTTCATATATGCCAGCAGGCAAAAGCACCTTTAATATTGTCATAATATCAGGAAAGGTGTACTCTCCCATCAGTAACATGTCTTTAATTTCTCGGTGGAAACCCGCTGGGTCTTTATCATGGCTAGGTACTACTTTCTTCATTTCTAATAATTCCATTTTTGATATAGGTGTGTAAACAAATACACGGTGAAACTCATTGTCTTCGCCTTTTATTGGGTGCACTTCTCGTAGAGGATTTTGTCTATCCATGTAGTACGGTGCTCTTTCTCTGGGGGGCAGGGAGAGAGAATCTGGATTTACAAAAAGAACATACTGCTTACGTGACACTAATATCTCTTTAATTAGCTTGTTACTAGAACCTTTCCATCTGTACGTGAGTAGTTCCGTTAATATATCAGGTAAAGGACCAGGATCAGCATGTTGGCTCTTATATAATATGAGGAGTTGCTGAATCATATAGATTCCAGCTAAACGTTGTTCATCTGTACTGAGGTTGAGAAACGTGTGTGCTACGGTCTCATCACCGTATTTTTCAGGACTAACAATCCAATGAACGGCTGATCTGGCTAATTCTTGCTCATCCATGGAATCGAGGAGGTGGTAACCTCTTCGTTCTCGTAGTATTTTATCTGCGGCTTGAAACGAATGTTCAGGAGACTTCAGATTCATTACAGGCGTCGGATACGTTCTGCTATTATTTGGACATACAGAGTGTATTGGATCAGAAAAACATCTAGTATTTTCACAAGATCTTCCTCTGCCTACATAGGCTATGGTCTCTGACTGTCTTGCAGAATTCCCTGCTTCGGACACTTCATCTTGCTCAAACTCGTCTGTTCCCAATCTCTCTTCATGAATACGCTCTATTTCTTTACGTATTTTTCGGCACATGGCTATTATACAATTTTGCTTATCGTGTCTCCCTTCTGATATATTCTGACTCCATCTTGTAAGAATAAGCATTGCATTCCGGTCTACCCCCGGACGATCTTGATTTCTGATCACACAGTTTATGAGGAAACGTAACAGTTCCCCCTGTATCTCTACTTTCTGGAATTCCATAGCTCTGTTAATACATCCTGGATCTCGTCCTGTTTGAACAAAATGATATATGTTATCTAGATGCGTAGCCATCCCTGGTAATCTTGCTAAATACTCTGCGGCTCGTCTGATACGTAATGATGCCAGGACCATTTCGTCCTCTTTACCAACCACGGGGTCATATCTACAATTTACAAGGAGTTCCTTAAGCGTACGTTCATTTACGAACTTAGGTGTACGTGAATGTGCTGACTCTTGAAAAACAAGTTTATTTATTCTAGGTGGTGTAAAAATACTGCTAGCACCTCCCGTGGCCCCATCTGGGGCGTCGGGTGTGAAAGGGTTCGTCGAACGTGATACGGCAACTATGGGTGTCGATACCCCTGTAGAGTCGACTGCGGAAACAGATGCGGAAACAGATGTGCTTGCCGATGCTTGTATCGGGACTTGCTGTTGCACGGGGACAGATACCTGATCCTGACGTTGAATCCCTCCGCCAGACGATCTATGTGGTGTGGCGTTAGCATACTCGGGGGCTGCATCGTCTAGATATGAGGAAAGGAAAACATCTTCTGCGGTTCTGGGATGCCCCTTTGGATGTACCTTAATTGGAAATAATGGGGGTGGCAAGTCTTTTGGCACCTCCGTAACAGCCTTAGGTAGTCCTTCGGCTAGAAGGGGATACATACCATTCATAAGAGCATTTCTTTGTCTATTTACTTGTTCGGATTTCACTCGGATACCTTCCTCAATTAATAGATTTTCTTGAACTTTATTTGAACTTTCTTTACTCCTCTCTTCTTGTCTACGTGCTTTTTCTGTTCGTCTATGAGATTCTTTACGCCATAACTCAACGGCGTCTTTCTGTGACTGTCTGACCTTTCTTTTCCATAACTCTTCCTCCACTTTCATGATGCACTCTGCATCCCAGGTTCCCGCTATGGGCCACCTTTGACTTTCCGGTAATCCTTTGGTATAATCTACCCATAGATCAAGAAACAATATGGCATCTAAGCCATGTTTATGGTACATGAAATGTCCTGGAGTGTCTCTAGGAGGAATAGGAACTGCTTCTTCAAGCACCCCTTTTCTGGTAGTAATCTGTCTTAACTTCGAGAAGAGCGGCATATTGACAACTGATCTGATACTTACTCTTGAACTTACTTAATACGAGAAACACAATAATGAACAGTGAACAATGAACAGTCATTCATACCACAATATGCAAGACATTTTCTGAATACTTTAAACATTAAACATTAAACATTATAACAATGATCGACAATGATGACAGTCTGCCTAACTAATCACCACGCTGAATTCTTGACAATAACTGAATACTTCGGAATACTTGATATACTGCTAAACAGTACATATACACTGCTAAACAGTGCAGACCGGATTTGTGTACCCAAATCCGTCTTGACCGGCACAACCTATGTGCGCGTCAACACGCCTCCTCGGCGATGGTACTCACCGAGTAGCTCCTTGAAACGGAAGGCCTCAGAGAATGGACAGGACTCGATAACTGCGGACATCGGACCCTCTGGACGTCGGAATTTCGGAAAACCTGGTGGGCCTCTGTATACCTCGGATCTTGCTCTCTCAGCTAGGCTCTGGTCGGGATACTTCGCACTTCTCACCGCCTCGTCTGGGTTGATCGCAGCCTCAGTCGCCCCCGCTTGACCGGAGGGAGCTTACAGGAAATCCTGCTGGTACGCGTTTATGGTCCGTCCAGCTGTGGCAGGAGACCGGGCCTGCAACGCACCGCCGGCGCGTGAGATGAGAAAGTGTCCCTGTTCGGGCGCCATTATGTGGTAAATAAAATAAATATTACCGGACTGAATTTCATGCGGAATCTTAAATTAAAGTAAATAGCTCAAAATAACAAGAGGCAGAATCCGTGGTATAAGAGGTTTCTAATGGGCTTTATTCCATTCAAAATGGCCGACTCGAGTCGCGGCCCTCAGGTTCCGTCACCACGAAGGTTCAGGAAGTGAAGTACAATAATTTATTAACAGACATGTATTTTTATAATAAGTACATTACAATGAAATGAATGTAGAAGGCGTAACATTTGATAAGAAAAATGACGTGACAGTGACATAATCGAAACTAGGCGTAATAAGGAATAAAAGAAACATGATTGGTTAGAATTATCAGACATAGGTGGATCTATAAGATAATACTTGGCATAGATGCGCGCGCGGCAGCATGACGTGTAATTGACGTGCAACTAGGGGGTGAAGGGGACTTGACATTTAGCTCTACATGTGGAGACGAGAAGTCTGGGGTCAAGTCATCCTAATCCCAAATCATATCTAACATCCTATGTTTAAAGAACTATGTTATCCACAAGGAAGAACTCTCGGACAGAATCTATTCTATACTGACTGTGTGCATGTACAAGCGTCTAAGTGTCTATATGAGATGCGAGGGGCAGAAAACTTTCCATGGCAACAGGACTATGAATCACTTGCAGGAGGACGGAAAGACTGAGTCCTTTGCTTGTGAGCTAAAGGAAATGTTTACCTAAATCACTGGACAGGAATGCATCGGCTGAAGAGCAAAATAGATAATTCGAAGGTGAAATACAACTTCTTGGCAGACAGGCGAAAACTGGCCGAGGCAGGCACCGTTAGCTGCACAGGGAGTAGGACAAAGTTCATGGATACAGATGCGAGCTCAAGCTGAAGCTGTCAGAGACAGAGAGCAGGGAAAGGCTTTGAGGACAGAATCGGGCCTACTCGCCTGAACTGTAAAAATGGAGTAACTTAGCCATATAAAGTCGGTGGCCTTTCATACTAAGGAATCGAATATCCAGCCCATTGATGGCGGATCTGACAGAGAACATGTTGACAGTAGACACACATATGTTTGCGTCTTAGAAACTGGAACTGGAGGGAACATACATGTACTTGTAACATGCATATAGAACCGTTGGGGTCCAAGATAGGGGACATAACTGACCAGGGAAATCCACTTTTCCACACTAGGGCCCCTGTAGGAAGAACCTGGAGCTAGCCTAGGACTCCCGTAGGAAGAGGCTGGAGCCAGCGTAGGGCCCTCCGTAGGAAGTGGCTGGAGCCAACCTAGGCCCTCCGTAGGAAGAGGCTGGAACCAGTCTAGGGCCCTCCGTAGGAAGATGCTGGAGCCAGCCTAGGGCCCTCCATAGGAAGAGGCTGGAGCCAGTCTAGGGCCCTCCGTAGGAAGAGGCTGGAGCCAACCTAGGGCCCTCTGTAGGAAGAGCCTGGTGTCAGCCTAGGGCCCTCCGTAGGAAGAGGCTGGTGCCAACCAAGGGCCCTCCGTAGGAAGAGGCTGGAGCCAGTCTAGGGCCCTCCATAGGAAGAGGCTGGAGCCAGTCTAGGGCCCTCCGTAGGAAGAGGCTGGAGCCAACCTACCGCCCTCCGTAGGAAGAGCCTGGTGTCAGCCGAGGGCCCTCCGTAGGAAGAGGCTGGAGCCAACCAAGGGCCCTCCGTAGGAAGAGGCCGGAGCCAGTCTAGGGCCCTCCATAGGAAGAGGTTGGAGCCAACCTAGGGCCCTCCATAGGAAGAGCCTGGTGCCAGCCTAGGGCCCTCCATAGGAAGAAGCTGGAGCCAGCCTAGGGCCCTCCTTAAGAAAAGGCTGGAGCCAGCCTACGGCCCTCCATAGGGAGATACTGGAGGCAGCCTAGGGCCCTCTGTAGGATGAGGCTGGAGCCAGCCTAGGGCCCTCCATAGGAAGAGGCTGGAGCCAGCCTAGGGCCCGTAGGAAGAGGCTGGAGCCAGTCTAGGGCCCTCCGTAAGAAGAGGCTGGAGCCAACCTAGGGCCCTCCGTAGGAAGGGCCTGGTGCCAGCCTAGGGCCCTCCGTAGGAAGAGCCTGGAGAAAGCCTAGGGGCCTCCGTAGGAAGAGCCTGGAGCCAGCCTAGGGCCCTCCGTAGGAAGAGCCTGGAGAAAGCCTAGGGGCCTCCGTAGGAAGAGCCTGGAGCCAGCCTTGGGCCCTCCGTGGGAAGAGCCTGGAGCCAGTCTAGGGCCCCATAGGAAGAGGCTGGAGCCAGTCTTGGGCCCTCCGCAGGAGGAGGCTAGAGCCAGCCTAGGGCCCTCCGTAGGAAGCACCTGGAGCCAGCCTACGGCCCCTGTAGGAAGAACCTGGAGCTAGCCTAGGGCTCCCGTAGGAAGAGGCTGGAGCCAGCGTAGGGCCCTCCGTAGGAAGTGGCTGGAGCCAACCTAGGGCCCTCCGTAGGAAGAGGCTGGAACCAGTCTAGGGCCCTCCGTAGGAAGAAGCTGGAGCCAGCCTAGGGCCCTCCATAGGAAGAGCCTGGAGCCAGCCTAGGGTCCTCCATAGGAAGAGCCTGGTGCCAGCCTAGGGCCATCTGTAGGAAGAGGCAGGAGCCAGTCTAGGGCCCTCCGTAGGAAGAGGCTGGAGCCAACCTAGTGCCCTCTGTAGAAAGAGGTTGGAGCCCGTCTAGGGCCCTCCATAGGAAGAGGCTGGAGCCAACCTAGGGCCCTCCGTAGGAAGAGCCTGGAACCAGCCTAGGGCCCTCTGTGTGAAGAGGCTGGAGCAGGCCTAGGGCCCTCTGTAGGAACAGGCTGGAGCCAGCCTAGGGCTCTCTGTGTGAAGAGGCTGGAGCCAGCCTAGGGCCCTCTGTGTGAAGAGGCTGGAGCCAGCCTAGGGCCCTCCATAGGAAGAGCCTGGAGCCAGCCTAGGGCCCTCCGTAAGAAAAGGCTGGAGCCAGTATAGGGCCCTCCGTAGGGAGATACCGGAGGCAGCCTAGGGCCCTCCGTAGGAAAAGGCTGGAGGCAGCCTAGGGCACACGGTAGGAAGAGGTTTGTGCCAGCCTAGAGCCCTCCATAGGAAGAGGCTGAAGCCAGCCTAGGGCCTTCTGTAGGACGAAGGCTTGTGCCAGCCTAGGGCCCTCTGAGTGAAGAGGCTAGAACAGAGTTGGGGGCCTCTGTAAGAATAGGAGAGTGGAGCAGGCATGGGGGCCACTGTAAGAATAGGAGACTGGAGCAGAGCAGGGGCCTCTGTAAGAAGAGGAGAGTGGGGCAGGCATGGGGGCCTCTGTAAGAAGAGGAGAGTGGAGCAGGCATGGGGGCCTCTGTAAGAATAGGAGAGTGGAGCAGGCATGGGGCCTCTGTAAGAAGAGGAGAGTGGAGCAGGCATGGGGGCCTCTGTAAGAATAGGAGAGTGGAGCAGGCATAGGGGCCTCTGTAAGAAGAGGGGTTTGGAGAAGGCATGGGGGGGCTCTGTGTGAGGAGACCGGAGCAGGCATGCGGGCATGTGTGCGAGGAGGCTGGAGCAGGGCGGGGGCTTCCGTAAGAGATTGGAGCAGGCATGGGGCTCTCGGTAAGAAGTGGAGATTGGAACAGGGCAGGGGCCTCTGTGTGAGGAGACTGGAGCAGGGCGGGGGCCTCTGTAAGAAGAGGAGTGGAGTAGGCATGGGGGCCACTGTAAGAATAGGAGACTGGAGCAGGGCGGGGGCCTCTGTAAGAAGAGGAGAGTGGAGCAGGCATGGGGGCCTCTGTAAGAAGAGGAGAGTGGAGCAGGCATGGGGGCCTCTGTGAGAATAGAAGAGTGGAGCAGGTATAGGGGCCTTTGTAAGAATAGGAGAGTGAAGCAGGCATAGGGGCCTCTGTGTGAGGAGACTGGAACAGGGCGGGGGCCTCTGTAAGAAGAGGAGAGTGGAGCAGGCATGGGGCCTTTGTAAGAAGAGAAGAGTGGAGCAGGCATAGGGGCCTCTGTGAGAATAGGAGAGTGGAGCAGGCATGGGGGCCTCTGTAAGAATAGGAGTGGAGCAGGCATGGGGGCCACTGTAAGAATAGGAGACTGGAGCAGAGCAGGGGCCTCTGTAAGAAGAGGAGAGTGGAGCAGGCATGGGGGCCTCTGTAAGAAGAGGAGAGTGGAGCAGGCATGGTGGCCTCTGTAAGAATAGGAGAGTGGAGCAGGCATAGGGGCCTCTGTAAGAAGCGGGGTTTGGAGAAGGCATGGGGGGCTCTGTGTGAGGAGACCGGAGCAGGCATGCGGGCATGTGTGAGATGAGGCTGGAGCAGGGCGGGGGCTTCCGTAAGAGATTGGAGAAGGCATGGGGCTCTCTGTAAGAAGTGGAGATTGGAGCAGAGCGGGGGCCTCTGTATGAAGAGGAGAGTGGAGCAGGCATAGGGGCCTTTGTAAGAATAGGAGAGTGGAGCAGGCATAGGGGCCTCTGTGTGAGGAGACTGGAACAGGGCGGGGGCCTCTGTAAGAAGAGGAGAGTGGAGCAGGCATGGGGCCTCTGTAAGAAGAGAAGAGTGGAGCAGGCATAGGGGCCTCTGGAAGAAGAGGAGAGTGGAGCAGGCATGGGGGCCTCTGTGAGAATAGGAGAGTGGAGCAGGCATGGGGGCCTCTGTAAGAATAGGAGAGTGGAGCAGGCATGGAGGCATCTGTAAGAAAAGGAGAGTTGAGCAGGCATGGGGGCCTCTGTAACGAGAGGAGAGTGAAGCAGGCATAGGGGCCTCTGTAAGAATAGGAGAGTGGAGCAGGCATGGGGGCATCTGTAAGAATAGGAGAGTGGAGCAGGCATAGGGGCCTCTGTAATAATAGGAGAGTGGAGCAGGCATGGGGGCCACTGTAAGAATAGGACACCGGAGCAGAGCGGGGGCCTCTGTAAGAAGAGGCGAGTGGGGCAGGCATGGGGGCCTCTGTAAGAAGAGGAAAGTGGAGCAGGCATGTGGGCCTCTGTAAGAATAGGAGAGTGGAGCAGGCATGGGGGCCTCTGTAAGAAGAGGAGAGTGGAGCAGGCATGGGGGCCTCTGTAAGAATAGGAGAGTGGAGCAGGCATGGGGGCCTCTGTAAGAATAGGAGACTGGAGCAGGCATATGGGCCTCTGTAAGAAGAGGAGAGTGGAGCAGGCATGGGGGCCTCTGTAAGAAGAGGAGAGTGGAGCAGGCATGGGGGCCTCTGTAAGAATAGGAGAGTGGAGCAGGCATGGGGCCTCTGTAAGAAGAGGGGTTTGGAGCAGGCATGGGGGGCTCTGTGTGAGGAGACCGGAGCAGGCATGCGGGCATGTGTGAGAGGAGGCCGGAGCAGGGCGGGGGCTTCCGTAAGAGATTGGAGCAGGCATGGGGCTCTCTGTAAGAAGTGGAGATTGGAACAGGGCAGGGGCCTCTGTGTGAGGAGACTGGAGCAGGGCAGGGGCCTCTGTAAGAAGAAGAGAGTGGAGCAGGCATGGGGGCCACTGTAAGAATAGGAGACTGGAGCAGGGCGGGGGCCTCTGTAAGAAGAGGCGAGTGGAGCAGGCATGGGGCCTCTGTAAGAAGAGAAGAGTGGAGCAGGCATGGGGGCCTCTGTAAGAAGAGGGGAGTGGAGCAGGCATGGGCCTCTGTAAGAAGAGAAGAGTGGAGCAGGCATAGGGGCCTCTGTAAGAAGAGGAGAGTGGAGCAGGCATGGGGGCCTCTGTAAGAATAGGAGAGTGGAGCAGGCATGGGGGCCTCTGTAAGAATAGGAGACTGGAGCAGAGCGGGGGCCTCTGTAAGAAGAGGAGAGTGGGGCAGGCATGGGGGTCTCTGTAAGAAGAGGAGAGTGGAGCAGGCATGGGGGCCTCTGTAAGAATAGGAGAGTGGAGCAGGCATGGGGGCCTTTGTAAGAAGAGGAGAGTGGAACAGGCATGGGGGCCTCTGTAAGAATAGGAGAGTGGAGCAGGCATAGGGGCCTCTGTAAGAAGAGGGGTTTGGAGCAGGCATGGGGGGGCTCTGTGTGAGCAGACCGGAGCAGGCGTGCAGGCATGTGTGAGAGGAGGCTGGAGCAGGGCGGGGGCTTCCGTAAGAGATTGGAGCAGGCATGGGGCTCTCTGTAAGAAGTGGAGATTGGAACAGGGCAGGGGCCTCTGTGTGAGGAGACTGGAGCAGGGCAGGGGCCTCTGTAAGAAGAGGAGAGTGGAGCAGGCATGGGGGCCACTGTAAGAATAGGAGACTGGAGCAGGGCGGGGGCCTCTGTAAGAAGAGGAGAGTGGAGCAGGCATGGGGCCTCTGTAAGAAGAGGAGAGTGGAGCAGGCAAGGGGGCCTCTGTAAGAAGAGGAGAGTGGAGCAGGCATGGGGGCCTCTGTAAGAATAGGAGAGTGGAGCAGGCATAGATGCCTATGTGTGAGGAGACTGGAGCAGGCATAGGGGCCTCTGTAAGAATAGGGGATTGGAGCAGGCATGGGGGCCTCTGCAAGAATAGGAGAGTGGAGCAGGCATAGGTGCCTCTGTAAGAAGAGGAGAGTGGAGCAGGCATAGGGGCCTCTGTAAGAAGAGGAGAGTGGAGCAGGCATAGGGGCCTCTGTAAGAAGAGGAGAGTGGAGCAGGCATGGGGGCCACTGTAAGAATAGGAGACTGGAGCAGAGCAGGGGCCTCTGTAAGAAGAGGAGAGTGGAGCAGGCAAGGGGGCCTCTGTAAGAAGAGGAGAGTGGAGCAGGCATGGGGGCCTCTGTAAGAATAGGAGAGTGGAGCAGGCATAGATGCCTATGTGTGAGGAGACTGGAGCAGGCATAGGGGCCTCTGTAAGAATAGGGGATTGGAGCAGGCATGGGGGCCTCTGCAAGAATAGGAGAGTGGAGCAGGCATAGGTGCCTCTGTAAGAAGAGGAGAGTGGAGCAGGCATAGGGGCCTCAGTAAGAAGAGGAGAGTGGAGCAGGCATAGGGGCCTCTGTAAGAATAGGAGAGTGGATCAGGCATAGGGGCCTCTGTAAGAAGAGGGGTTTGGAGCAGGCATGGGGGCTCTGTGCGAGGAGACCGGAGCAGGGCGGGGGCTTCTGTAAGAGATTGGAGCAGGCATGGGGCTCTCTGTAAGAAGAGAGGTTTGGAGCAGGCATGGGGGCTCTGTGTGAGGAGACCGGAGCAGGCATGCGGGCCTGTGTGAGAGGCAGCCAGAGCAGGGCGGGGGCCTCAGTAAGAAGAGATTGCAGCAGGCATGGGGCTCTCTGTAAGAAGAGGGGTTTGGAGCAGGCATAGGGGCTCTGTGTGAGAAGACCGGAGCAGTCATGCGGGCCTGTGTGAGAGGAGGCTGAAGCAGGGCGGGTGCCTCCGTAAGAAGAGGGGTTTGGAGTCTCTGTAAGAGCGTTTTGGAGTAGGCACAGGGGCCTCTGGGTGAGGAGGCAGGAGAAGGCATAAGGGCCTCTGAGTGAGGAGAGTGGAGCATGCATGGAGGCCTCTGTATGAGGAGACAGGAGCAGGAATTGGGGGGCCCATTTGTGCGGAGGCCAGAGCAGGGCGGGGGCCTTTGAAAGAAGAGGGGTTTGGAGCAGGCATAGGGAGGGGCCTCAGTAAGAAGAGGAGATTGGAGCAGGGCGGGGAGCTCTGTGTGAGGAGACCGGAGCAGGCATGCGGGCCTCAGAGAGAGGAGGCCGATGCAGGGCGTGGGCCTCCGTAAGAAGAGGGGTTTGGAGTCTCTGTAAGAAGAGGGGTTTGGACTAGGCACAGGGGCCTTAGTGCCAATATCGGCACAATCCCCAGCCCTCCCACTGCAAAACATGTAATAACTCAGACACAACACAATTTTTCTGGAGAAACTTGCTGCAGGTTTATTAACATAACAATATGTCAAAAGGGGGAGGAGCCTAGCGCGCATCCAAGATGGTCGCGTGAGCACAGGGCTCCCCGGACCCTTGCTGCTCCTCGGAATTTATCCTGAGAATATCCTGATGTGGTTTATGGAATCTGGCGGATGAAGACCGGCTGAGCACGTATCTCTTTTCAGAACTCGAATCGGACCGGGGAATCCTGAGTTGTCGTTGTTCGAACTTTTGGGACCCACCCGACGGAGGTGCCCGGGGCGAAGGTGAACCGTGGAGCCGTGTCGTAATTGAACAACAGCGGCTGCAGTGCGGTGCCAGTGGCCGCTCTACCACTTTCGGTTTCACTTTCGGACTTCAGGGGGCTGGCCTGCGAGTGCACTTGATGTGGCGGGGTGTTTCCTTGGCCTCTGCGCGAGGCCTTGTCTCCACCTGCCACTAGTGTGCCCATCGCCTTGGGTCCCCCCGCACCGCTATATTGTGGTCACTGGTGAGGCGCTGGTCTGCAGTGCCGGTGCCCCTACGACTCTTGATCGGCGGTCCCCTTCGGTGTCCGTGACCACATGGGGGGCAAGGGGGGCCCCGAGGGGCGTAAGACTAAGGCCTCCCTCCGCGGGAGACCGGTCCAGGCCAACAACATGGACCGCTACACTCAGGGCAGAGGGTCCCCTGGAGCGACCGGCCCCCCCCCGGATGCCGTCGGTGGTGGCACGACCGTCTCTCCGGAGCTTTCCCTGCAGGACATCATGGGCGCCATTGATGGCATCAGGGAAACCATCGCCACGCAATACGAGGCCCTGGCCCGTAAAATCGACACGGTGGCAATCGATGTCACCTTAATTCGGGCAGATCTCTCCAAAACGAACGAGAGGGTTCAGGCTCTCGATGTGCGGACCTCCACCCTTGGTACGGATGTGTCGGACCTGCAGGCCGCGCTTGGTGACATTAAGGCGGTCAACGATCAGATGGCCCGGCGGCCTGAGGACTTCGAGGGACGGGCCCGACGCAACAACATCCGTGTCATAGGCGTACCGGAGTCCTCCGACAACCGCCCGGTTGACCTCCTGGTCGAGGAACTCATCCTCCAACAGTTGGCCCCTGCAGACCTAAGTAAGTTCTTTGCCGTGGAGCGGGCCCATCGAGTTCCGGGCGGTCGGCCACAGCCGGGGGCCCCCCCGAGGCCTATCGTGGCCAAACTGTTCCACTATAGAGACCGAGATGCGATTCTGCAGGCCTCACGGGTCCACGGCCCGGTTCGTCATGAGAACTCATCCATTAACTTTTATCCGGACTTTACCCAACTTGTCCAGAAACAGCGGATGGGATTCCAGGGGGTGAAGCGTCGTCTCCGTGAACTGGGCCTAAAGTACTCTATGCTCTACCCTGCAAAACTCCGAGTGGAACATGAGGATCGGACTGCCTTTTTTGACTCTCCTGTGGCCGTGAGTGACTGGCTGGACTCGCTGCCGGACAGAGGTGACCGTCCCGGGCCCTCTGCAGGCGCCGAAGGTGACGGGTCCCCTTTGGAGTGACTTTTGGTCCTTGATTTTGCCATTTTGCATTGTTCAGCTGGGCTTTACTTCTTTTGTTCATTTTGTTTCACTAGGACCTGTGTGGGGGGCGGGCGGGGACGGATCCCTTTCCTCCTCCGGGGTCTTTTCGTAGAATGGGGTTAGTAGGGCGACAGGCACACTGCAAGTTGGGGGGGTTTTCTGGCCCGCAGGGGTGCAGGGTGGGGGGAGTTGGATTTGGGGGGGGGTTGGGGGGAGGGAGGGGATGTTTTGCTGTGTGTTTTTTGTTCGCAGGGCGAGGTATTGATTTTTATCCAGATTCGGGAACTGTGCTACTGACTGGGGGGCCTTTGATCTATTGGAGGGGATGGGGGGGGACGGGTTGAGACTGATGTCATGGAACGTCAATGGGTTGGGGGATCGTATCAAACGGGGTGTAGTACTGCAGTATTTGCGTCGTCTGACTCCTGATGTGGTGTTTATCCAGGAGACGCATCTGGTTGGCAATGTTTGTCATGCAATGAACAGGGGGGGATACCGCCTCGTGGCCCATTCTGGTTTCACAACTGGTTCCAGGGGGGCGGGCATCCTCCTGCGATCCTCACTTCCGTTGGATATCACTAGGGTAGTCTCGGATGACAGAGGGCGTTATGTGTGTCTGACTGGGAGGTGGGAGGGGCAGCCCCTTTCCCTGGTCTCAGTTTACGTCCCCCCGGGCCTCCAGAACTCCACCTTCGCGGACTTGGGTCGAATGCTGCTTGAACTTCCGGAAGGTCTTTTGCTTATGGGCGGGGACTTTAATTCGGTGGTTTCGGGTGACCTGGATCGTCACCCACCCAGGGCCCTCCCCGCTGCCCAGGCATGGCTTGGTGGCCTGCTGGAGACCTTCGGCCTGGTGGATAGTTGGAGATTAATGCATCCGACCCAATGTCAGTACACCTTTCACTCTGGGGCGCATGGGAGTCTTTCTAGGTTAGACTATTTCCTTATGCCCGCGGCACAGACTGGTCGGATTCGAGAGGTTAGGCACCTGGCGCGGGGTATTTCCGATCATTCCCCGCTGTGGCTGCTCTTTGACACCGAGTCGCGGTCTGCAGGGCGGATTGCTCCCATTAACCCGTGGTACCTGCGAGACCCTATGACTCGCGACAGCCTGGTTAAGGCTATGGACCAATACTTCCTTGAAAACGAGGGGTCGGTGTCGTCCGCAATGTCCCTGTGGGAAGCCTTTAAAACCGTAATCCGCGGACACGCCCTCTCCCAGATAGTGGTGGCTAAGAAGCTCAAGAGTGAGGCAGTGGTGAAGCTGGAGACTGACATCTCGGGGCTGGAGTCGGCCTTGGAGACGGGTGTCACTCCGGACGGGCTCCATGCCCTCAGCCTGAAACAGTTTGAATACAGGTCTCTTGTCACTGACGCTGCCAAAACGATGTATAGGGAGCAGCAGGGTCGATTGTATGATGCCGGGGACAAGGCGGGAAAGTTGATTGCGTGGCTGGATAAGAAGGAGAGAGTGAATCGTGTGGTCCCGGAGCTGTGTGTCTCGGATGGAGTGTGTGTGACTGAGCCTGGTGAGATTGTGGAATGTTTCGCTGACCACCTCCGGGCCGTGTACTCCCCGGTGACTGATAGGGATGAAGAAGACTCTTGCCTTCTGCTGAGGGATATTGCTTTGCCCGGCCTGTCCGTCGAAGACCGTGAGCAGCTGGACGCCCCCTTGTCTGTAGATGAAATTGCAACTGCGATTCGGTCCCTTCGTTCGGGCAAGGCGATGGGTCCCAACGGGCTGCCTATTGAATTATATAAGTTGCGCCCGGATAAACTCGCGCCCTTCCTCCGTCGTATGTTTCAGGAGTCCCTTGAGGCAGGCTCCCTTCCTGACGACCAGCGTCTGGCTACGATAGTCGTGATCCCCAAGGACGGTAAGCCACGAGATCGCTGTGCCTCCTACAGGCCTATTTCACTGCTAAATGCAGAGCCTAAAATCCTGGCTAAAGTCCTTGCCAATCGTTTGTTGAGCGTCATCTGCGATTTGATTCATCCTGATCAATGCGGCTTCATCCCTCACCGTAACACCGCTCTTAACTTGCGGCGTCTTCACGGCGCCCTCGCCAGGGCGGAGTACCTCTCCGAACCAGCCGTGCTGGTTTCTTTAGACGCCACGATGGCCTTTGACACCGTCGAGTGGCCATTCCTCTGGGCTGTCTTGACCAAATTCGGCTTTGGGGAGGGATTTCTTGGCTGGGTGAAGCTTCTTTACACGGGACCCATGGCTCAGGTGGTAGTTAATGGGCGGGTCTCTCGGCCCTTCGCTCTCGGTAGGGGTACGAGGCAGGGGTGCCCGTTGTCCCCTCTGCTCTTTGCTCTTGCCTTGGAGCCGCTCGCGGCTTGGCTCCGCTGGGAGCCCTCGATCAGAGGGATCCGGTGGGCCCCGGGCTTCGAGGATCGGGTCTCGTTGTATGCGGACGATATTCTCCTGTATCTCACCTCGCCGCGGCAGTCGCTTAATGTTCTCTTTGATGTTCTGACTTCCTTTGGGAGAAATTCGGGTCTAACGATCAACTGGTCTAAATCCTGTGTCTATCCTATCTCCGGTGACCCTCCTCTCTTGCCGCCTCGGCTTCCGATCCAATTATCTCTGTCCGGCTTTAAATACTTGGGAATATACGTCTCGATGGACCCGGTGGCTCGCTATGAGCAGAATCTCCTGCTTCCACTTCGGCGTCTGAGGGAGGACACGGCTCGGTGGTGTAAGCTGCCCTTGTCCCCGCTGGGTCGGGCAGCACTGTTTAAAATGATGTCCCTTCCCAGATTTCTCTATGCACTTCAGAACTCCTTCGATGTTATTCCTGTGTCCTACTTTCGGGAGGTGGAGAGCCTGCAGAGGAGACTGGTGTGGGACGGACGGGCGCGTATCGCTCTGGCAAAGCTTACTCTCCCCTGGTACGACGGGGGCATCGCGCTTCCCGACATTCGCAGGTATTATTGGGCCTCACAGCTATCGGCCATTAACCATGCCACGTATGCGCCTGGCTTGAATCCGGCGTATGAGATGGATAAATTCCTGCTTCCCGGCGGAAACTATAACAGGGCACTTTACTCCAGCTCGGCTGGACGGACCCTTACGGGCCCTACTAAGATTGCGGTACGGATCTGGAAGGCGGCCAATGTAGCCTTGGGCTGGAGTGAGCGATTAACATGTGCCACTCCTCTGTTTGCCTCCGACCGCCTGGGAAGCCTCTGGACAACGAAGGGGTTTGAACATTGGGACACGATTGGTATTAGTAGAGTGGGAGACTTATGGATTAAGGGTGCGGTTAAAACATTCGCGGCGCTCCAGAGCGAATACGAACTTACGGAAAGGGAGTTCTTCCGCTACGCCCAGATTCGGCATGCCCTGCTCTCTGTTTTTGGGGAGGGGACCAAGATCCCGGCTTCTTCGCCCCTCGAGGACCGCATACTCGATGGTCATGTCCCCGACAGTACTATCTCATTAATTTATAAAAAACTTATCAATAATCGGGCTGACCTCTTGGTGCGCCTCCGGGAGGCGTGGACGGGGGATGGGGTGGAACTGGACGACGAGGACTGGCAGTCCGCACTGTCGTCCCCCAAGGAAGTGGCCATTCCAGCCCGTCTCCGCCTGGTCCAACTTAAGATTCTCCACCGGGTGTATGTGACGGGTCCCCGTTTGGTCTCGATGGGATTTTCTGAAGACGGGCTCTGTAAGCGGGGATGTGGACTCAGAGCCACCTTTCTCCATATCCTTTGGGAGTGTCGCGAGGTGGCGGAATACTGGCGCCGGGTTCATGTGGTCATGGGACAAGTCACCGGGGTTGAGCTGCTGCCGGAGGTGCGTCGCTGTGTCCTGAATGTGTGGGAGCCCAATGATTATAACGCGGCTCAGACTCGGTGGGCGGCCCTGGGGAACATGATTGCCAAGAGAGATATAGCGCAGCTTTGGGGTTCCCAGCGGCCTCCCACCGTGTCCGTATGGAAGGAGAACATGGACTGGTGCATGTGCAGGGAGAAGACTGTGTATGTGGCTCGTGGTAAACCGGGGGCATGGGGTAGAATCTGGGGGCAATGGAACGCGTATCGTGGGGGTATCTGTATTCCCCCCCTAGTGGACACCGATATTGCTTTGTCCCCCTGACCCTTGATGGTTCCTTGCGACTTTTGGAATAACCGAATATAGACGTTCCTCTCCCGTGACCCCCCCCCCGACCTATCAGTACTCCTTCCTCTTGATAGCTATTTGAAGGTCAGAAGTAGAGTCCCCCGGATGTAGCCTGACCCACATTTTTTGCCCTTACGCCTCGCCTTTTGTTTTTATTTGTTACTTATGTTAAACCTATGTATCCTGCTTCCCTAGGACTATCCGGAGCCATGTACGGGGCTGGGCCCCGGGAGTCGACTACTGCCTTAACATCTGTATGATCCTTTCTGAATCTAGCGGCCAGCCCTGGTGGTTGTAGGCCCATGCTTGTAATTGATTGATTGTTCAATAAAATTTTCAAAAAAAAAAAAACAATATGTCAACATGGTGGGTTAACTTACGGGCGATCCCAGGACAGGCGGCCCCTTGCCGCCTGCCCCCCTGATGAGCCATAAAACCCGGTGGCCGCGACCAACCGGTGTTTGTCCATTTGGGGGAGGGGTTAGCCTCTCCCTCAGGCGGACTGCCAATCGCCCCTTACTTACGCCCCTCCCAGCTACGGGGGGGGGGGAGCGTTGCAGGCATCCCCCGGTCGCTCAGGTGCACAACCGCCCGTAGGACTAACGGGGCACTGTCGCTCCTCCAGGATCCCCCGCGAGGACCTCCCTGGGGATAATTGGCTTTAGCACCCTTACTGTGATCCTGTAGAGGATACCCATCTGTACCTTACAGCCTTTGGATCGCCCTATAACTCCACCTGCAACACAAAATAACAAGGCTTTAGTTGAAACCCCCACCCCTGCCCGTACGCCGGGAAAGCGGTGGGGAGGGTAAACAGCGTCCGGGCAGACCAGCAGGAGGGGCACCGTCGGTCATCAAAAGAGGTCGCTCCCCCCCCCTTCTGCCAGAAGTGACGCTGCACCGAGGGGACCCCCTGGGTCCCCTGACCACTACAATGCTGGCGACAGTGCCATCCTGTGGCACTGAGACTGGCCGCCCTCTTGGGAGGGCCCCCTGCGTGGGCCCGGGGCAGCCTGACATAGTGCCAATATCGGCACAATCCCCAGCCCTCCCACAGCAAAACATGTAATAACTCAGACACAACACAATTTTGTTGGAGAAATTTGCTGCAGGTTTATTAACATAACAATATGTCAACATGGTGGGTTAACTTACGGGCGATCCCAGGGCAGGCGGCCCCTCGCCGCCTGCCCCCCTGATGAGCCATAAAACCCGGTGGCCGCAACCAACCGGTGTTTGTCCATTTGGGGGAGGGGTTAGCCCCTCCCTCTGGCAGACCGCCAGTCCGCCCCTTACTCATGCCCCTCCCAGCTGCGGGGGGCGGAGCGCTGCAGGCAACCCCCGGTTGGACTAACAGGGCGCCGTCGCTCCTTCAGGATCCCCCGCGAGGACCTCCCTGGGGATAATTGGCTTTAGCACCCTTACTGTGCTCCTGTAGAGGGTACCCATCTGTACCTTACAGCCGTAGGCTCGCCCTGTAACTCCACCACAGCCCTGGTGTGGCCCCCGTCACCTCAGGGCCCCCCACCATATAGCTCTACCTACTTACACCCTGCTGTTTGCAAGGTCTCCCCCAGATCCAACAAGAATAAGTCCATGCCCACTCTGGACAGGTGAATCCCATCTGACTCGAAGCACCCTGTGCATTTAGCGTGTAGCAGCCCATGGCGGATAAACCCAAAACCCCTTTGCTCCGTGAACTTCCGCATAGTGCTGTTCACCCTTCTGCGCGACGTCTCCATGGCATCCCTGGAACGCGCGCCCCGCCAAACCTGCCTAGGTGTGATTTCAGACCACCATAATTCACAGATCCCCAGCTTGTTGCTCAGCTTGCACATGGTGGCCCTCATCTCGTGAAGCAGGTCCCTTCTCCCCAGGCGAACCAGATCATTCCCCCCTAGGTGTATCACTAATAAATCGGGCGGTGGGACACCCTCCCCTAATCTCTGAAGGACTCTCTTCATCAGGCTATTCCAACGCATGTCTGGTGTCCCAATCCATATTATCCTCGTAGCTGAAAACCCATGCCGCCATTTTCTGATATCCGCCCACTGAGACACCCTCTGGACTCCCGAATGGCCCATCACCCAGACCGTCTTTCCTAGCGGATAAAGAGGAGGACGTTTGAAAATGAATTTATTACACAGAGCACTGCAAACGCCATTACACTTGCAAACAAGTACGCCAAAAGTAAAAACACCGACATAAAGTCGCAACCTTATTTGACACAACTAACACCATTCCTCGTTCCGTGTATGCATGGGGCCCCTTGTGGGCGAATGTATTTCTTATAAGAATTGGACTCCCAACGCCCCACCAGTTTGATGCTTTCCTCCGGCAAACCCGCCTGGAAAGCTGTGGTCGCTGCCCCTATACGGAATGAGTGACTGCAGAATCGTGTGCCCTGGATCTTTTTGCCTGACAGCTCTAAACACACCGCCATTGCGCGCTGTACCTGGTATTTGGTCAAGGGAGAACTGTCAGCGTGCACTAGCAGGTAACCTTCTGTTGTGGGCCGCAGCGCCAGGTAGGACGCGACTTGGCGCACCGGACAATACTTGGCGTTCTCCAGTTTGTTGAGCACTATAAGCTTCTCTACCCCTGCCTGGTCCGTTTTGGATCTACGTAGTCTAATGGTGAGGGAACCGGCTGCCAATACCGTGTCCTGACAGTCCAACGCCACCCCCGATGTGTCTTGTCTAGATCTCACTACAAGTTCCCCCATTCCAAAAGCCCCAAAGAAGGCCAGGCTAAAGGTGTCCGCGAAGAGGGCCGCCTCAAAAGCAGAGTGCGTCGCCCTGCCCACCCAATCCAGGATCCCTTGCAGCATTTTGAAATCTATGGCTGCCCTGTTGTCAGGTGCTCAAGGCTCACTCCTGGCCCAGCCTTTGAGCGCCGCCCGGATCAAGAAGGACTTCGTGGGGTCTTCCTGCCCCCTTAATCTAGCCTGGTGGCTGATCGCCGGCAGGTGTCCCCCAATCCACGGTTGGCTCTTCCCTTGGTCTTTTGCCCACAAAATGAAGTCCTGAGTCCTGCTCTCCAGGGATGGCCTCCCTTCATCCCATGCGCCAGTTACGGAACAGAAAGTGTTCACACACGCCCTGTATCGCTTGACAGTCCGAGGTGCTAAGGACAGCTCGCCCATCCCCCTCAAGCACCTGACAGATTCAGTAGGAACCATAGATGTGCTGGGAAAGGGGTCATCTCCTCCCTCGCTCTCGGCCACGTCTCCCGGAACCTGTGCCACTGAAAACGAGAGAGAGCATCAGCCGCTATGTTCTGCACCCCCTGAATATGTCGCGCCCTACACTCAATGTTGTTCACCAGACACACCCACACCAGTTCCCTTAGTAAACACAATACAAGCGGGCAGGATGCAGACTGAGAATTGATAGCCTGGACCACCGCCAGGTTGTCGGACCAGAAAAGGACCCTACGTGCAGACAGAACAGAGTGCCATAAGCTGAAGGCCACCACTATAGGGAACAATTCCAGTACTGTAATGTTGGCCGTGATCTTCTTCCTGCGCCAGACATTTGGCCAGCTCTGCGCGCACCACTCTGTGTCCAGGATGACCCCAAAGCCCTCCCTGCCAGACGCATCCGTGAACAAGGCGAGTTCCGGGGATCCCGCCCAAGGTGCCCTCCATAAGACTGTGCCATTGAATCTGTCCAAGAAGCTTGCCCACATGCCCAGGTCTTCCTTCAACCCCTTGCTTAGCCTGACTAGGTGGTGCCTCCTCTTGACCTTAGCCATTGCCCTAGCAATCCTCCGTGCAAAAACCCTCCCCGCTGGTATTATCCTGGCAGGGAAGTTGAGCTTACCCAGCAGGCTCTGCAGGAAGCCCAACGTGACCTTCTCCTCCCCCATGGCTGACTGGATGTGCTGTGCAAGGTCCTGGACTTTGTCAGCTGGGAGCCTGGATTCCCCTGCTAAGGTGTCAAGTTCAATCCCTAAAAAGGTTAGAACTTGCGCTGGACCTTCCGTCTTCCCTGGCGCCAGGGGGACACCCAAATGACTGGCCAGCCGCTCAAAATCCTTAAGGGCATTGCTGCAGTCCTGCAACCCATCAGTCCCAATGAATAGGAAATCGTCTAGGTAGTGGGTCACCCCTACGACTCCATAGCATGTCTGAAGGGCCCACTGGAGGAAGCTGCTGAATGCTTCGAAGTAAGCACAAGAGACTGCACAACCCATGGGCATGCACCGGTCGTAAAAATACCTGCCTTCTAGCTTGAACCCTAGCAGGTGTTGGCTGCTTGGATGCACTGGTAGCAAGCGAAACGCCGATTCGATGTCCGCTTTGGCTAACCATGCGCCCCTGCCCGCCCTCCTGACTGGGTCCAAACCCACGTCCAGTGTACAATACGTGACAGAACAAGCGCCTACCTCCAGCCCATGGTTGACCGAGCCCCCTTCCGGGTAAGAGAGGGGATGTATAAGGCGAAAAGACCCAGGCTCCTTCTTGGGCACCACCCCCAGAGTGGAAACCACAAAATCCTCCAGGGGCGGGCGCACGAAAGGGCCCGCCACTCTCCCAAGTGCCCTCTCCTTCTCTACTTTGGCCCGAACAACTTCAGGCCGTTCTTTGGCTGACCTGAGGTTATCGGCCTCCCTTGCCCCTTCGGGTCCCACAAACGGAATTCTGAAGCCCTCGCAAAATCCAGATAGAAGCAACTGACTGTCCTGTGTGAGGGGGTACTGTCTGAGGAGAGGTAAGAGGTTTGACAAACAGATTGGCGAGGGACCCTTGATCGTGCCCCCAACTACCTGGTGTAGGTCCTCCGTGTGAAAAGGTGGTGTGTTGCAAGGGTAAAACTGTGTGGACCCAGTACTTGCTACTTCAAGAGAGGGGGAGGGGGAGGGGCCTGAGATGCCCACCCTAACTAGCAGAGTCTTGCTTGCTCTTGTTGGTGCCTCCTTGTTGTGAGTGGCAAGAACTCGCTGGGTGTGGCCCCCCATATGTGTTGCATGCGTGTAAAAATGTGCTTGTTTTACCCCAAGAGCAGGACCCCGTATTGAATAAACGGCAGGTCCCTGGTGGCGACCTTCTGAAACCCCCTCTATGGCTCCCTCTCCCCCTGTTCCCCCCCCAAAAGGACTGTTTGTCCCCCCGTGACTCTGGGTGAGAGGTAGTACTGCTAGGTTCCTTGGTAACCTGACTTTTAATTTGTGCCCCTGCACCTAGCAGCATGCGTGATCCCATGTGGTCCAGCCAAAGCTGTACTTCTTTCTGATCCCACCGCATCTCCGGACACAATGACATCCGTTTTCTAAACTCCCTGTCATAGGTAACCCAGCCCTGTCCCCTCCACTTCACCGCCTCAGTGTGGATTAAAGCCCCGTATTGAATCAGACCCTGCGCCTGCTCTGGATGTTTCTCAAGGATGACTGCGGCCAAGATGGCAAACGCATCTAGCCAATTCTCTATGGTCTTTTCTGGCCACGGCTGGTACTTAACCTTCTTGTCGTCCTCCTTGACCCCCGCTTTTCTGGCATCTACCCCATCCTGAACCAACAAGAGCAGAGAGAAGATATCTATCAGCTCCCGCCTCCAGATAACCTCCTTAGCCGCTAAGGGGACCTGCCAGGCCATGGAGCAAAGGCCGGACAGTAAAGGAGCTGCTGCGACGAGCTGGACTGGAGCGGGGGGCGCGGTCTGCTGAACAGGGGGGACACCCAACGGCAGCGTGATGGCCGGGGAAGATGGCGTTCCTACCGCGGCCTGACTAGCACTAGCAGGGGAGCTAACAAGCACAGTGGCAGAAGGCGGGGGCTAACTGGTGCAGTGCTCGTTGGAACTGCTGCCTCATGTCCGATAGGAGGCGCTGGGAGGGTGGCGGGTGTATCGGAAAGGGAAACCTCGCCCGCTCCCTCTAGAGCCTTGCATGGCGCAAGCGAGGCAAACACTACAGACAACGCCCCAGGGGTGGCGGGGGCAGGCGCCCACAGCAGGGTTTGCTGAAGATCCGTCTGGCTAACCCACACCCTTGCAGCTGCCTGCGCCCCTCCCCCTCCTGCAGGAGTGCTGTTGTTCAAAGGTGGGGGGCAAGGGTTTAGCTGTTCCCCTCTTAGCTCTGCCATGAAGTTCTTGAGCGTGTCAGTGAGCTTACCAAGGTCCTCTCGTGTAGCGTACATAGATGCGGCCGGATTGTCTTGTGGGGTCGCTGGCCCCAAGGGCTGGGGGTTAGCTTGCTGGGGCCCTATCTCCTTCTGCGCGTGCAGGGCCCTGGATTTGGCTGGCAGCGGGTCTGCCGGGAAGTCCTTTGACGTTATCTTACGGACCCGCTTCGAAGCTCTCGATGGCCCGGCCTCAGCGTTGAAGTCCAGCTCAGGAGGGGTGGCTCACAGACGACGCTAGAGTCCTCCGATTCTACGGCCTTCAGGATTCCCGTGGCCCAAGACAGGCCCTTCCCCTTGGCCATCTGAATAAATGCCGCCCATTGTGCTTCCTGCGTGGCCTCCGGCAACGAATCGTCCACCTGCGACGTCTGTGTGAAAAGGGGTGGTGACCCTTGGCTCTCCATGACCGATCGTCGGATACCGTGTCAATCTACGGAGATAAAGAAAGTGTCAGATAGCACAATACTACGCCCTGCCTTGGCCAGGACTCTTGCTGCTGTGTCCCCTCCCCACCACCCTTAAGCACTTACTCAGAGAAGACGTCAGAATGATTGTGTGCGTTCCAAGACCGAGAACTGCGAATTTCTAAGTGAGAGATAAAAGACAAGTTAGCATAGTCCCCCTTAGCGTCCAGACCTTCCTCGCTGGAAACTGAGACCTCTGCGACCCCTCCCGGTCCGTGCTGACACACACCCTGAAGCACCACCTGCCTGTACCTGATCCAATGTTCTGCGTCTGCCCCTCTCTTATTTCCGCTTGAATGTCTGTTCAATTAACTTCTGAAAATAGAAAACAAGCGTTAGCCTCATTGCCTTGTTGCACCCAGCCCACCGCACACTGGCCACAGTGTGCGCTGCCCTTTTTCGCTGTCGATGTTACTGATAGTTCAGTGGGCGACGGTCAGCGCTGTTCCTGCATAGGGACATAAGGGATAAGCATGACAGACCACCCCCCCGAACACAACTGATAATTAAACATGGCCCCACCATCTGGAAGGTACTAAGCCTAGGAGGTCATGAAAAGCGCATGCCCCAGCTGACCATGTTACGCTAGTGGGTGGGTGAAGCAAAATGCTAAAGGGCGGGGAAAAATTGGGCGATAAGCTATGCATGGAGGCTTTTTTTTAAAAGTTGGGTTTTTTTGCTTTTTTTTTTAATATTATACGGCACGGAAACGGCCCGTAGGATCCGGGCGCCTACATGCATCCTGCAAAGAAATACCCATGGAAATAGCATTGCAAGGTAGGCAGGCATAAAGGAAGTAAAACCAGGGCTAGACAACACAGCACGTTAACCCCCGCCAATGAAATCCAAATGTCGAGCATGAGATAAAACTAATACATAAAACATTCTTAAATCAATTCAATGAAACACATAATTAGCACCATCTGCACCATGCCGCCACCCGGTGGCAACCAACGGCGCAAAAGGCGAAGCGGAGGAATAGAGACAGGGTTGGGAGGGTTAAATAATGCCCTAGCGGGAGGGGGTGGAGCGAAGTGCCGTAATGAAGCGCCAGTGAGGCCAGGTATAACTTAAAAAAGAGGGCGGCAAAAAGCGGGTGCCCGCAAGGCCTGCTGCGGGGCCAGGCCGGCGCAGCAGGCCACCCAATGCCACAAACAGAAATGGCAAGGAAAAAGGAATAAACCCCACGCACAAGCCCGCAGCGAACGGCGCAACAGGCAAAGCGGAGGAAAAGAGACAGGGTTGGGAGGGTTAAATAATGCCCTAGCGGGAGGGGGTGGAGCGAAGCACCGTGAAAAAGCGTCAGTGAGGCCCGGCATAACTTAAATAAGAGGGCGCCAAAAAGCGGGTGCCCGCAAGGCCCGCTGCGTGGCCAGGCCGGCGCGGCAGGCCACCCAACGCCACAAGCAGGAACGGTAAAGAAAAAGGAATAAATAAATACCCCACGCATGCGCCCGGCAAGTCGCGGTAGGGGGGGCCTGCGGAACACGGCCCCGCCAACAGCCGAGAAGGAAGGAAGCAGGGGGCGCAGGGAAGGCCCGCAGCGTGCCGGAGAACGCCAGGGCCCACAGCCAACTCCCCACGCCGGAGGCTGCTCGCAGGGAAGGGGCCCGCGAAGCCGCCACCGTGCCACCCAGCAGAGGGGCAGCACCTGGCCAACACAGAAGGAGAGGCCGGTCCGGCGGCCCCGCGAAGCAACCACCAGCCGGGAAGAGGAGGTGAGCGGGGCGCTGGGTGGCGGGCCTGAGCGAGGGCAAAAGCGGGCAATCCGGACGGCGAGGCCCAGGCCAGGGGGAGGGGGGGATAAAGGGGAGCGCGGGGTGGTAGTAAGCGGCCCCGAAGACAGAAAGTAAGTCAGGCAGGAAAAACACACAGGAGTGCCGGGGTGGTCAGGGGGGGGAGTAAAAATAGAGGAAAGACCGGGGGACGATGCAGGCGAGGCCCAGGACCCCCATGCCGGAGGCCACGACCGGTGGCCCGCGCCTTAGGCCTCCCGCCTCCCTCATCGAGGAAAAATTGTACCCCAGGGGGAAGGGGGAAGACCGGGGAGACACTCACCGTAGAAGGCAGCCGGATCTTATGGGGAGCCACGCCACCACAGCCAATGGTCAGTCGAAGGGAAAACAGCGTCCGGGCAGACCAGCAGGAGGGGCACCGTCGGTCATCAAAAGAGGTCGCTGGGATGGCGGGAAAGGTATAAATACCTTTCCCCCGCCCCCCCCTCCTGCCGGAAGTGACGCTGCACCGAGGTCCCCTGACCACTACAATGCTGGCGACAGTGCCATCCTGTGGCACTAAGGCTGGCCGCCCTCTTAGGAGGGCCCCCTGCGTGGGCCTGGGGCAGCCTGACCTTGGGTGAGGAGGCTTGGGCAGGCATTGTGGGCTCTGTGTGAGGAGAGTGGAGCATGCATGGGGGGGCATCTATGTGAGGAGACAGGAGCAGGCATGGGGGGCCTCTGTGTGAGGAGGCAGGAGCAGACCTTGGGGGGGCGCCTCTGTATGATGACGTCAGAGCGGGCCAACTGTAGGGCCTCTCTACGAGCGTGCCTGGGGTCTGTCTCAGCCCCCATGGGAGCCGGAGTCCGGTTAGACTCGAGGAAGGACGTCAGGCGATGAATTCCATTCCTGGAAGCCGAGGGAGGGGCCAGGGGGAGGCTCTTGAGTAGGCCCCGGTGCTCTTGAAAGTATTTCCGCGGAGGTTTCACAGGCCTGTGCGGGCTGCAGAGGTCGCCCCTGGGTCAGGCGCTGCTGATGACGTGCTGTGGAAGGAGCTGTGGGGCGTCCTTACCCAGCAGCAGCGAAGTTTGCGTGTGCATGTGCGTGCAAAGCGTGTGCGTGTGCGGGCAAAGTGTGCGTGTAGCATCCTGCTCTCCTCGTTGTGAAGACATAGGGCTTTGTTCTGCTCTATGTGTGTGTGTGCGCGCGTGCAAAGTGTGTGGGTGTGCGTGTAAAGTGCGCGCGTGGCATCCTGATCTCGCTATGAAGAGTAGACAGGGCTTTGTTCTGATCTGCTATGACTGGGCGTGTGCGCGTGTGAGAAGTGCGTGGCATCCTGCTCTCCTGCTATGAGCACTGAGAGGGCTTTGCCTTTATTCTGTTCTAAGAGTGCGTGCGTGTGTGGGTGCGTGCGTGTGCTTGCTGGCGCTCACGCCGCTTGGCACTGAGGCATTGATGATGGGATGCTCGCAGCGCAGCGCGAAGGGATTGGGAGGGGCGGGGGGGAGGGGAAGGTGTTGCTTACGGCCCTGTATGTGGCCCCTGGTGAACAGAATTCCTTTGCTGCTCTTCACCTGGCTGCCAGCGGACACAGCTGCCATGTTTCCAAGGTCCATGCCAGTGGTCGAAGTGGGTGGGATTGGCAGGACAATGCGGCTCCAACTTTTTAATTTAATAGAATACATTTTCCTACTTTTTAGGTCTCGCGTCTAGCGTTGCAGTGCGCAGAACTGCTCGCGCAGCAAGAGACCTCATGTAGGGGGTTCAGAAAGCTGAGCACACGCTCGCGCGTGTGCTTTTGTTGTCGGCTGCAATTGGCTTTTGCGTGCGTTTTTTAAAAAAAAGCCAGCACGCAATTGGGCAAAGGTGGGCGCATGTCCTGCGTTTGCTCCGCCCATTCCCATTGGTGTCCGTTATGCGCTTCAACGGCACAGACAACAGGCACCCTCGGCCCCGCTCCTCTATGGTGCGCGCGCACCACTGGTTTCATTTCAGCACGGAAGGGGCCGGGGAGGTGCTGCTGGAGCCGTGTGACACCACACTTTTATAGAGGCTTTAACTGCAGTGTGAGTAACCCATTCTTCAACCCAATTTTCTATGGCCAGATTTAGCTTTGCTGCTGCTATGTTCAAGTAATCGAGCCATGCATTGTTCCCAGTAGTGAAAATAGGTTTTAAGACCGCTGTCTTTGAGTTCTTGGGTGCTAAAATCATCCGAAAAAAGTATTTTGCATCCGTGGCCATGCATTCAAGTTTTTGTGTTACGAGGCCGAACTCCAAGCGAATCAAAGTGTTCCACCTGTGTGGAGGTAGATGTAAGATTCGCTTATACCCCATACATTGTGCTTTGTCTATTCTGACCCATGTGTGCCAGGAAACGCTTGTTTTTGTTTACCGCTCGCTCACCCTCCTTTCCTACAGCTGCTTTGGACATTGCGCTTTATCGTCCGTTTTATCCCCCGGACTCCTGAGAACAATGTTTGGAGAGCGGGTATTTCAAAACCTTCGCAGGATTTAAAATGGGGCCTGGGCTGTGCTGCGAGACGAGGTGCGACGTGAAGTGCCGAGAACGGCACAGGCTGGTCAGAGCTGCTTCTAAAGCACCATGAGGCCTGCGGCGCTAGGGAGCAGTCACTGCATGCGTGTTCTGTGCATTGAGCAGGTCTTCCCAGGCTGACGGGGACTTTCAAGGAGTGAGCAGGTTCGCTGTCACCAGGAGCTGCAGTTCGCTTGCCTCCTGTTGGCAGACACCCAGGCGTTGGCAGACACCCAAGCCCGAGGTCAGGGTGGAGGCTGGAAATGGTTATATCTGCACTGATCACCGAATTTGATGGCGCCTTTTGGTGGGGTGGAATACTGCGGACGAATTGTTCGCAGAGGCAGCTAAAGCCACCACAAAGCTGAGCAAACTTTTACAAAATAAGTTTTATTTTAAAGCAGAGGCAGTAAGGCCAGCGATAGTGATCTGTAGCCCATCCTGCGGTGTGAACAAGTATCTTGCCTGTAACCCTGTAGGGTTGTCGGTCTCACTCCGAAAGTGACACCGTCGGTACAGATCAAAATCTGCAACCCTGCGCTCCAAGGCAGCGTGTTCTGTGAAACGGGCGCACCTGCAACAGGTACAAGGTCGTTACTGTGCCTGGAGCGTGGCAGCAGCGCTGTGGGCATCACCCCCTCGCCCGTGTACGTGAAAGATCCCGTCATGCTCTCTGATCATGTCGCCGCGCGGCCCTCTCCGTCTTCCCATATCCATCTTTTCACTCCTGTCCACCCTCAGACCTTAGCAGTATTTTAGCGTGGCCTGCGCACCTCACATGTTCCCTGTGAGAAGTTGGCCTGATATATGATGTCACTAATTCTAGTGTACACCCTGTATCAGTCCAAACAACCCTTATGGTGATTGGTTGTAAAGTCAACCTTATAGACCAGCTATCCTAGTGGTAGCATGGACAAGAGCAGTCTTAGGCTAAGCTCTGTATGGCATGTGAAGCCAGCTGTTATACCATTTGTAATCCCTTGAATACCAAATGAAAGGACACCACAACAGATATATATATAAAATAAAGTGTATTTATTCTAGTCAAACCCTCAGCACTCTTTATGAGATTAGAGGTAAGTACAACACAGTCTTATTCAAGCATACATTAAGTCACACAGGTAAGTAATACAGTTAGGCCCTAGGGGCCACGCAAACCATATACTAAAGAAGTGGTATAAGGACCACTGTCACGGAAATAGGATAGGCCTAGGCCTAGGGAATCGCTGGGGCTACACTACACTAGCAACAGTTAGGAAGTGGGAGGCCCACGGGATTCAGGTGCAGAGTGGAAACACTCACGCGTAATGCGTAAAAGTCGATAGAAATCGTAGTTATTAGAAATTAAGAGTTTTAGGACCCTTCTGGAGTAACTAGGAGGTCGAGACTCAGAAACTAGACCCTAGGATAGTCAATACCCTTGTGAGCACCGGAGTACTCAAGTTACCTAGCCCACGGGCTGCGGGTGCATAGGTGTGAAATTGCGTCGGGTTTCGTCGTCGACTCCTATGGATGCCTGAAGGAAAGTTGCTGACAGGCAGTCAGTGAAGACTGTCCGGTGGATCCCAAGGATGGGATCAAGAAGGAAGGTACCTGCAAGCAGAAGGGACAGAGTCTAGGTCACCAGCCAGGAGCCAGGAAGGAACCAGGAAGGAACCAGGCAATGTCGTGAAGATGCAGGTGAAGAGGTGAAGCTTGTCGCAGCAGCCACGGATACCAGGAGGCGTCGAGGACAACCCGGACCAGGAGATGAGCTGTCCTATGAAGGCTCTTGCTGTCGGCAGCGTCGATGTCGAGCTAGGACCCAATAAGCCTTGGCAAGCGGAACCCAGGCAGAATGGAGGACTTGCTTCTGGTGCAGACCAGGAAGGTCTGGGGTGCTTCTCTTTCACAGAGGAGCGAGTGCCAGTCTGGAGGAGCCGGACCAGCAAGATAAAATCAAAGGTTCGTCGTCGCAGAGGTCACTAGCCAACGGGCCAGCAATCGGACAACACGTCGAACAACTCAAGTGCAGAAGGGCCCCACGCAGAACACGTGAAGTGTGGGGAGCTGATCTTCTTTGCAGATGGTGCTCGGGATTGGGGCTTCTCAATTCCCCAAGCACAGTCTCGAGGAAGCCTCAGAAGTTGCGCTAGTCAGTTACTAGCCACTTTTCCCAAGTCGCCGGTCCCACGTCCCTCGTCGCCTCCTCGGGTCTCAGCTTTGCTGTCGATGTGGATCTGGTTCAGAGGTGTCTGGGAGTCTCGGCGCTGGTCAGTCTCTGCAGTCGTCCCTCGCAGGATTCAGTCGCAAAGCAAGCAGCGGTCGCTGGATGGTGCCTGGTTGCCCAGGGTGGTCACTCCTTGGCCACGAGGGAGATTCTTCAGTCTTCTTCCTGAGGTCGAATGTCGAAGGTCCAGAGTTTCTGTTCAAGTTGCAGGTTCAGGATAATCTAATCTCTTGAGGCCCAACTCCCACTCTTATACTAATCTGGGGGGCTGGGTTGCCTGCTAGGTCACGCCTTATGGGTGGGACCAGGAAGGGGAGTGGTTACACCCACTTCCCTTTGTCCAGTTTCGCGCCAGAGCTGGGGCTGGAGTGCCCCAGCGCCGGTTTGAACTGGACTGTGCATGGGACACCTTGTGTGCCCCAGACAGTGTCTAGTTTCTTTCATCCCTCCCTGCCCCAATACACTAAGGCCTGTCTGGGGTGGTGCTAGCACCTCCCAAGGCAGGAAACCTATTGTCCAAGCCTCCCTCGCTGGAAGGACTCCCAGCAGCAAGAGGTCAGACTTGTGTCTGTGGCAGCAGCATCCATTTTGTGATGCTGGGGCTCTGGTTAACTTTAACCGGGTAAGTAGGTTTCAACATGTCTTCTCCCTCTAGAAGGGGGGAATAATATCCTCATCGCCAGAAATGGTATGGGGGTATTATTCCAAAGTGTTAGACACCTTACACGACATGTTTTGATAAAGCCAAACCATAGTTACCATAACCGTTTAAGATTATAAGGTACTTTAAGAGTATATGGTAGGCTATATCATAGAACAGCTATAAGGACATGGTTCTGAAAGCTGCAGACAGGCTCAGCTCATGCTAGAGCACCATCTCACATGTTACCAAGCACTCTGCCTCCAGGATTGTTAAGGCCTGCCATAGGAGTGGTTGATAGGTACACATGTGTCTATATATAAGCTAGGTATAGGAATACTACACCTAAGCAAGGGGTGATTACACGACCTTGCCCCAGCTGAGTGATCAGCCAGTTGTGTCCTAATGGAAGGCCAGGGGTGGCATAATACATGCTGCAGCCCCTGGTGGCCTAGGGTACACCTATGCCCTGGGTACCTAGGGTACACTATACAGGGGCCAATAAGGTGATCCCTACCAATTAGGTTATGTACATAGTAGGAATTTAGAGAGACAACATCTGGGCTGTGGGTCTGATTAGCAGGCCCACAGCCACATCTAAGTCGAAAACCAGTGAAACAAAAGCAAAAAGTGGGGGTGAACATAGAAAGCAGACCCTACTCTCCTACACAACCCCCCCCCCAAACTTAGGGACATTAAACTAACCTTGACCAGTTGAGTCTTCATGTTCTAAGTGGAAATATCTAGAGAGTCCATCTGCATTGGCATGGTCAGTCCCAGGTCTATGTTCCACTGTGAAGTCCATCCCCTGTAGGGAAATGGACCACCTAAGAAGTTTGGGATTTTCACCCTTCATCTGATTTAGCCACAAGAGGGGCTTATGGTCTGTCTGAATCTTGAAGTGAGTGTCAAACAAGTATGGCCTCAGCTTCTTCAGGGCCCAAACCACAGCAAAGGCCTCCCTCTCAATAGCTGACCAACGTTTCTCTCTAGGGGTCAGCCTTCTACTAATAAAAGCAATGGGCTGGTCTTGACCATCTATATTCAGTTGTGAAAGAACAGCTCCCACACCCAACTCAGAAGGATCTGTCTGGACAATAAACTCTTTGGAGTAGTCTGGACTTTTCAGAATAGGTGCACTGCACATGGCCTGCTTCAGGTCATCAAATGCTTTTTGACAGCTTACTGTCCACTGAACTTTCTTTGGCATTTTCTTAGAGGTCAAGTCGTTAAGTGGTGTCACAATGGACCCATAGTTCTTAACAAACTTTCTGTAGTACCCAGTCAGGCCCAAGAAAGCTCTGACCTGAGTCTGGGTAGTTGGAGGAGTCCAGTCCTTTATGGTCTGGATCTTGCTCTCCAGTGGTTGAACCTGACCCCCGCCAACTAGGTGGCCCAGGTATACAACCTTGCTCTGCCCTATCTGGCACTTAGTGGCCTTGATAGTAAGGCCTACCTTTTGCAGGGCCTCTAAAAAATTCCTCAGGTGGACCAGGTGATCCTCCCAGGTGGAGCTAAAGACAGCAATATCATCAAGATAAGCTGCACAGTAGTCATCCAGGCCTGTAAGGACTTGATTCACCAACCTTTGGAAAGTGGCAGGTGCATTCTTCAAACCAAAGGGCATTACCACAAATTGATAATGTCCTCCTGGGGTCGAGAAAGCAGTTTTGGCTTTTGCACTTTCAGCTAGCCTGATTTGCCAGTAACCAGCTGTGAGGTCAAATGTGCTCAAAAACTTGGCAGCTGCCAATCTGTCAATGAGCTCATCTGCCCTAGGTATTGGGTGGGCATCCGTCCTAGTGACAGCATTGAGACCTCTGTAATCCACGCAAAACCTCATCTCTCTCTTACCATCTTGGGTGTGAGGTTTTGGCACAAGAACTACAGGACTAGCCGAAGGGCTCTCTGAAGATTCAATGACTCCCAGCTCCAACATCTTTTGTACCTCAACTTTTATGCAGTCCCTGACATGGTCAGGTTGCCTGTAGATTTTACTCTTCACAGGCAGACTGTCACCAGTGTCCACCTCATGGTTGCATCAGTTTGTCTGACTTGGGGTCAGAGAGAACACATGTCTGTAGGCCTGCAGAACTTGTCTGCAGTCCTGTTGCTGATGATCAGTGAGGCTGTCAGAAAAGACCACACTATCAACTGAACCATCATCAGGGTTCTGAGTCAACAGGTCTGGGAGAGGGTCACTCTCTTCCTCCTGCCCCTCATCTGTAGCCATGAGTAAGCCCATGTCTGCCCTGTCAACATATGCCTTCAATCTGTTGATGTGAGACCGGCCTCGTGGTGTGGGCCCTCCCGACCAGCAAGCAACCCTGCAACCGCACCAGATCCCCGATGTCACAGACTTCCGGCCACCATGACCCAACAAACCCGATGGCCGGCCGGGGCCCCAGCCGAACCCACAACACTACCGCGCATGCCTGGCCGAGGGAGCGGGAAATCCCCAAGCAAGACCAGGAGACACCGTCTCGGTCACACCTCTGATCTCCTCCCCAAGGAGGGTTTCGATCGGCCACCAGGCCCCCGGTGAGCGGGCGCCTCGCCTGCTGGGTGTCTGGAGTCCCTCCTAGACTCACCTAAACAGATCAAAGGGCCGAGCGACAGGAAATCCCGACAAACCGCCCCCAGGCACCAAGACCCCTCTCAGCGAGGACTCCGGACTTCAAAGAGGAGGGGGAGTATAACAAGGGGTGCTGAAGGGACGGGAGGCAGAGAAGACCTGGACCTACGGGAGCCCTGCTGACCTGGTCGCGGCTCGATCGATCCCTGAACCGAAGAACGCTACCCGAACTCTGAACCATCTGAGCCCTGCTGACGCTGTCGCAGCTCCCCGAACTCTGAACCATCTGAGCCCTGCTGACGCTGTCGCGGCTCCCCGAACTCTGAACCATCTGAGCCCTGCTGACGCTGTCGCGGCTCCCCGAACTCTGAACCATCTGAGCCCTGCTGACGCTGTCACGGCTCCCCGAACTCTGAACCATCTGAGCCCTGCTGATGCTGTCGCGGCTCCCCGACTCCGAAACCACCTGTGCCTGCTGAGTGACTCGCGGCACTCCCCTCCAGGAGAATCGGCAGAGATTGCCGAGAGAAACAACATCCCCCAGCTCAAGGATTGGGAGCTGTGCGAAGGATACTCCGCAGAGACACTGAATTCAAAGACTGTCCCGCTACCCCAATACCCCCATCACGAGACCGCCGCCGCTTGTGGCATTGATTTAATAACTGCATCTCGGATCATAAATATCCCCTGAAACTATCGATAAAGTATACTGTCTTACGAAGAACTACTGTGTGGTGTCCCTCTGTCAGATAGTGCAAGCTCAGCGTGTGCGATCCTAGGAACAAGACCCTTCCAGGAAGGGCCTCCCCGCCCTTGTTCGGCCTAACTCTGGGAGAGGTGGGTCAAAGGGTGGTCAGGAATGTATTCCGAAGCCCCCCGGAGAACGCCTTTCCAACATTTGGTGGCAGACGACGGTATCCGAGCCGACACCTAGAGATCGTGCAGTAAACGGCTGACGCACTACCGAAAAGAGATGGAAGGAGAAACCTCCCTAGGTGCCGCAGGTACCAACACAAGCCCGACATTCCGAGAGGACCAGTTGGAATATTACACGCACCGAGAACTAAAACAATTCTGCAAAGACCTTGGAATCGCTACCACCGGATTAAGCATGAAAGAAGATTTCCAGGGAGCATTGAAGACCTGGGTCGAGGCAGGAGCTTCCCTGGCCCAAACAGAAGGAGAGCCGCCAAACGAGCCATGAAGCATCCCGGTAAGGAGCAGCGCCCCAGAGGGGGGCCTATCCCCGGAGGAGCTAGCGGACCGAGAGAGGGGCCGCAACCACGAACTAGAACTAGCGAAACTCAGCTTCTTCAGGGCCCAAACCACAGCAAAGGCCTCCCTCTCAATAGCTGACCAACGTTTCTCTCTAGGGGTCAGCCTTCTACTAATAAAAGCAATGGGCTGGTCTTGACCATCTATATTCAGTTGTGAAAGAACAGCTCCCACACCCAACTCAGAAGGATCTGTCTGGACAATAAACTCTTTGGAGTAGTCTGGACTTTTCAGAATAGGTGCACTGCACATGGCCTGCTTCAGGTCATCAAATGCTTTTTGACAGCTTACTGTCCACTGAACTTTCTTTGGCATTTTCTTAGAGGTCAAGTCGTTAAGTGGTGTCACAATGGACCCATAGTTCTTAACAAACTTTCTGTAGTACCCAGTCAGGCCCAAGAAAGCTCTGACCTGAGTCTGGGTAGTTGGAGGAGTCCAGTCCTTTATGGTCTGGATCTTGCTCTCCAGTGGTTGAACCTGACCCCCGCCAACTAGGTGGCCCAGGTATACAACCTTGCTCTGCCCTATCTGGCACTTAGTGGCCTTGATAGTAAGGCCTACCTTTTGCAGGGCCTCTAAAAAATTCCTCAGGTGGACCAGGTGATCCTCCCAGGTGGAGCTAAAGACAGCAATATCATCAAGATAAGCTGCACAGTAGTCATCCAGGCCTGTAAGGACTTGATTCACCAACCTTTGGAAAGTGGCAGGTGCATTCTTCAAACCAAAGGGCATTACCACAAATTGATAATGTCCTCCTGGGGTCGAGAAAGCAGTTTTGGCTTTTGCACTTTCAGCTAGCCTGATTTGCCAGTAACCAGCTGTGAGGTCAAATGTGCTCAAAAACTTGGCAGCTGCCAATCTGTCAATGAGCTCATCTGCCCTAGGTATTGGGTGGGCATCCGTCCTAGTGACAGCATTGAGACCTCTGTAATCCACGCAAAACCTCATCTCTCTCTTACCATCTTGGGTGTGAGGTTTTGGCACAAGAACTACAGGACTAGCCGAAGGGCTCTCTGAAGATTCAATGACTCCCAGCTCCAACATCTTTTGTACCTCAACTTTTATGCAGTCCCTGACATGGTCAGGTTGCCTGTAGATTTTACTCTTCACAGGCAGACTGTCACCAGTGTCCACCTCATGGTTGCATCAGTTTGTCTGACTTGGGGTCAGAGAGAACACATGTCTGTAGGCCTGCAGAACTTGTCTGCAGTCCTGTTGCTGATGATCAGTGAGGCTGTCAGAAAAGACCACACTATCAACTGAACCATCATCAGGGTTCTGAGTCAACAGGTCTGGGAGAGGGTCACTCTCTTCCTCCTGCCCCTCATCTGTAGCCATGAGTAAGCCCATGTCTGCCCTGTCAACATATGCCTTCAATCTGTTGATGTGAGACCGGCCTCGTGGTGTGGGCCCTCCCGACCAGCAAGCAACCCTGCAACCGCACCAGATCCCCGATGTCACAGACTTCCGGCCACCATGACCCAACAAACCCGATGGCCGGCCGGGGCCCCAGCCGAACCCACAACACTACCGCGCATGCCTGGCCGAGGGAGCGGGAAATCCCCAAGCAAGACCAGGAGACACCGTCTCGGTCACACCTCTGATCTCCTCCCCAAGGAGGGTTTCGATCGGCCACCAGGCCCCCGGTGAGCGGGCGCCTCGCCTGCTGGGTGTCTGGAGTCCCTCCTAGACTCACCTAAACAGATCAAAGGGCCGAGCGACAGGAAATCCCGACAAACCGCCCCCAGGCACCAAGACCCCTCTCAGCGAGGACTCCGGACTTCAAAGAGGAGGGGGAGTATAACAAGGGGTGCTGAAGGGACGGGAGGCAGAGAAGACCTGGACCTACGGGAGCCCTGCTGACCTGGTCGCGGCTCGATCGATCCCTGAACCGAAGAACGCTACCCGAACTCTGAACCATCTGAGCCCTGCTGACGCTGTCGCAGCTCCCCGAACTCTGAACCATCTGAGCCCTGCTGACGCTGTCGCGGCTCCCCGAACTCTGAACCATCTGAGCCCTGCTGACGCTGTCGCGGCTCCCCGAACTCTGAACCATCTGAGCCCTGCTGACGCTGTCACGGCTCCCCGAACTCTGAACCATCTGAGCCCTGCTGATGCTGTCGCGGCTCCCCGACTCCGAAACCACCTGTGCCTGCTGAGTGACTCGCGGCACTCCCCTCCAGGAGAATCGGCAGAGATTGCCGAGAGAAACAACATCCCCCAGCTCAAGGATTGGGAGCTGTGCGAAGGATACTCCGCAGAGACACTGAATTCAAAGACTGTCCCGCTACCCCAATACCCCCATCACGAGACCGCCGCCGCTTGTGGCATTGATTTAATAACTGCATCTCGGATCATAAATATCCCCTGAAACTATCGATAAAGTATACTGTCTTACGAAGAACTACTGTGTGGTGTCCCTCTGTCAGATAGTGCAAGCTCAGCGTGTGCGATCCTAGGAACAAGACCCTTCCAGGAAGGGCCTCCCCGCCCTTGTTCGGCCTAACTCTGGGAGAGGTGGGTCAAAGGGTGGTCAGGAATGTATTCAGAAGCCCCCCGGAGAACGCCTTTCCAACATTTGGTGGCAGACGACGGTATCCGAGCCGACACCTAGAGATCGTGCAGTAAACGGCTGACGCACTACCGAAAAGAGATGGAAGGAGAAACCTCCCTAGGTGCCGCAGGTACCAACACAAGCCCGACATTCCGAGAGGACCAGTTGGAATATTACACGCACCGAGAACTAAAACAATTCTGCAAAGACCTTGGAATCGCTACCACCGGATTAAGCATGAAAGAAGATTTCCAGGGAGCATTGAAGACCTGGGTCGAGGCAGGAGCTTCCCTGGCCCAAACAGAAGGAGAGCCGCCAAACGAGCCATGAAGCATCCCGGTAAGGAGCAGCGCCCCAGAGGGGGGCCTATCCCCGGAGGAGCTAGCGGACCGAGAGAGGGGCCGCAACCACGAACTAGAACTAGCGAAACTGAAAATAGAGGGAGAGCTAAAATTGGCCGAGAAAAAGTTAGCCGTAGAACAATTACGCCTACAAGGAGAACTCGAGGAAAAGAAACGCCAGAGAGAACACGAAGAAAGGAAACTCCAACTAGAACATGAACGCAGCCTGAAAGAGATCAAACTCAAGGCCAAAAGTGAGGAGTCCAGAACCTCGGGAAATCAACCACCCTCCTCCACCGTGGAACCAAAGGTCCACATCCCCAAGGATGTGGTGAAGGAATACTACAAGAACGACGACATCCAGCAGTTGTTCAAGGCCCACGAAGTCGCCATGACCTCCCACCGAGAACCGCAGAAAGATTGGGGGGCTGGTTTGTGGGGCCGGTTCCTGAGCGAGGGGAGAGATACCCTGCTGGACCTGCCCTCCACGGTGCTGAACTCCTACAGTCACATGAAAGAGGCCCTAGTAGCCAGATATGGGCTCACCCCCGAAATGTACCGGCAATGGTTTTGAGACTGCAAGAAGATACCCGGTACTACCTGGGTAGAGTACGTGAACTTTTACAGCCGGGCCTTGGACGGGTGGATCAAGGGCAGCAAGGTCTCCACCTTTGAGGAACTGTTTGACCTAATAGCATGGGAACACTTGTCCGCAAATTGCTTTGTGGAGTTACGCCAGAACCTCCTGAACAGCAAGCTCACGGACCCTCGGAAACTGGCCGTCGAAGCTGACCGATGGGTGAACACCCAGGCCTCCCGGGGTCCCGTGGGAGACTACGGTCACCACAGTCAGGGACCCCCCCGCCAGAGGGGCGGAGGGAACCAAGGCCGACCGAGAGAATTCCGGGGGGGCTCCCAGCACAGTCCCCCCAGAGGTCAACCTCCGCACTTTCCAGCCCCACCTCCAGCCAACACCGGGCCCCCGGGGAGGCCGGGACCCCGAGTCAAGATCACCTGTTTCTGCTGCCAACAGACCGGACACTATGCCAGTGACCCCCAGTGTCCCATGTACCAACGACCCGCAACGACAACCCCTCCGGCCCGACAAATGTCCTCCGTAGCCCTAGGAGAAGAGATGGAAGACTCCGAAGAGTGGGAACCAGCCGCCATGGCCCTGGTCTCCCTAGGGGACCGAGAGATGGTCCCCGGAACACCCCTACCCGCCAACACGAAGAAGTACCGACAGCAAGTGACGGTCAATGGTCACCGAGTCGAGGGCCTCCGCGACACCGGGGCGAGTGTCACAGCGATCCACTGCCACCTGATCTCCGAAGACCAGATCCTGCCCGACGCTTTCTGTCCAGTCATATCTTTGGACAATTCCGAGAGCCTCTGCCGGATGGCCCTGGTAGCCTTCGAATGGGGGGGAGTCACCGGTAAATTGAGAGTGGCAGTCCGAACCTCCCAACCCGCAGACTGCCTCCTGGGCAACGACCTCGAGAGTTCCCCGTGGGGACAAGTGGAACGAAGAGCCCATCTGGAGATGATGGGCCTACCCGAATGGGTATGCGCCACCACGCGCTCCATGACTTCCCGATCGCCTTCCTCCGAGGGAGTTGAGGCCTTACCCCTGAACCCAGTCGCCGTCCCCAAGGACCGGGACGCGCTACCCGAGCCCGACGACCCTCTTCCGGAAGAAGAAACCGTTCCCGATGACGGGTCAGTGCATCCAGATCCCGAGCAACTGACCGAGCTCGGGGACCTGCCCGAGATGGCCCAGTGGCACTGCGAGGGAGGTCCCTCCCGAGAAGAATTCTGCAGGGAACAGGCCACCTGCCCTTCCCTCATTCGACCCCGACAGCAGGCCGAAGCCCAGGCAGCAGGCGACCAGTCCGGAACCCACTGGGTATATTGGGAAAACGGCCTCCTGTACAGCGAACAGAAGTCGGCTGAGCTGGGATCGGCCCGGGTACTGGTGGTACCCCTGCGCTTCCGAAGTCTCCTCCTGGGCCTAGCCCATGATGTACCCCTGGCAGGACACTTAGGCCAAGACAAAACCTATCAGCGACTAGTTACCCACTTCTATTGGCCCAAAATGCGAGCGAATGTGGAGGCCCACTGCAAGTCATGCCTCACGTGCCAGGCCAGCGGAAAAAGTGGTGGGAAGCGCAAGGCTCCGCTACAACCCTTCCCCGTTGTTAGTACCCCTTTTGAGCGGGTGGGAATCGACATCGTGGGACCCCTGGATCCCAAAACCGCCCAGGGCCACCGATTCATCCTCTCCTGGTAGACCATGCCACCCGCTACCCAGAGGCCATTCCCCTCCGCACCGTGACGGCCCCCGTGGTAGGCCGGGCCTTGATTGGGATCTTCCCCCGCGTGGGGTTCCCTCGCGAAGTCGTGAGTGATCGTGGCACGAACTTTATCTCCAAATACATGAAGTCCCTATGGCAGCAGTGCAGGGTATCGTACAATTTCATCACCCCATACCACCCCCAAGGGAATGGCCTAGTCGAGCAATTTAACCGGACCCTGAAAGGGATGATCGTGAGTCTCGAAGAACCCCTACGCCGGAAATGGGACGTCCTCCTCCCTTGCCTCCTGTTCGCCTACCGGGAGGTTCCCCAAAATTCTCTGGGGTTCAGCCCATTCGAATTACTCTACGGACACCCCGTCCGGGGACCCCTGAGCCTGGTCAAAGAGGGCTGGGAAACGGCTCTCCGAGGAACCCCTCCTGATGTATTCCGCTATATCCTGGCGCTCCGCAACCAGACCCGCAAGTTCCGAGAGCTCGCCGAGGCAAACCTCGAGGCTAGCCAAGAAGAGATGAAGCGCTGGAATGACCAGAATGCCACGCTGGTCGAGTTTCAGCCGGGCCAACAGGTCTGGGTAATGGCCCCGGTGAAACCCTGCGCCCTCCAAGACAAATGGACTGGTCCCTTCAAAGTGGTCGAGCGGAAGAGTCAAGTCACGTATCTAGTTGATTTTCAGTCCCCTCGGAACCCCCTCCGGGTCCTCCACGTGAACCGCCTCAAACCCCACTTTGTGAGGACGGAGTTGAGTTTGCTCCTGGCCACCGACGATGGGACTGAAGAAGACACAGAGCCCCTTCCGGACCCCCTGTGTGCTAAAGAGAAAGATGGCTCCGTAGAGGGGGTGAGACTGTCATCCACCCTCACCCCCCAACAGTCCGACGACTGCCGCCAGCTACTAAGACAATTCACAGACCTCTTCTCCCGAACCCCTAGGGTCACCGACTGGTGTGTCCACGATGTAGACACCGGCGACAGCCCGCCAGTGAGACACCGAGCCTACCGGGTCCCTGACCGGGTCCGAACCTGCATCCAGACCGAAGTAACCAAGATGTTGGCCCTAGGGGTGATTGAACCCTCCGACAGCCCCTGGGCCAGCCCGGTAGTCCTGGTCCCGAAAGCGGCCGCCCCTGGTGTCGCCCCCGAGCTGAGATTCTGTGTGGACTACCGGGGACTCAATGCGGTCACCCAAGCGGACGCTCACCCTATCCCCCACGCAGACGAGCTCATCGACCGCCTTGGGGCCGCTCGCTACCTCAGCACCTTCGACCTAACCTGCGGATACTGGCAGATTGCGCTCACTGAGGGACCCAAGGAGCGCTCCGCCTTCTCCACTCCGGATGGGCACTACCGCTTCAGGGTTATGCCGTTTGGAATGAAAAATGCCCCGGCCACCTTCCAGCGACTGGTGAACAGTGTCCTGGCCGGACTAGAGGGGTTCAGCGCAGCGTACCTAGACGACATAGCAGTATTCAGCTCCCAATGGACCGAACACCTCCAGCACCTCCGACAAGTATTGCTGGCCCTGCGCCAGGCCGGCCTAACCATCAAAGCCAGCAAATGTCAAATTGGACAAGGCTCAGTGATCTATCTGGGGCACCAGGTGGGAAGCGGGCAGGTCGCCCCCCTCCAGCCAAAGATCGACGCCATCTTGTCCTGGGAACCCCCCACGACCCAAACGGAAGTCCGGGCCTTCCTGGGCCTCACCGGTTACTACCGGAGGTTTATTAAGAACTATGGCAGCCTCGCAGGCTCCCTCACAGAGTTAACCTCCAAAAAGCACCCGAAGAAGATACAGTGGACTCCCCCGTGCCAGAAAGCGGTAGACGCCTTGAAAGCCGCTATATGTACTGCTCTGGTACTCAAAGCCCCCGACTACTCTCAGGAGTTTGTGGTCCAGACGGACGCTTCGGAACACGGCATCGGGGCAGTCCTCTCACAGTTCAACGACAAAGGCATAGATCAGCCCATAGCCTACATCAGCCGAAGGTTACTACCTCGGGAACAGCGGTGGAGCACCATTGAAAGAGAGACCTTCGCAGTAGTCTGGGCCCTCAAAAAGCTGCGGCCCTACTTGTTCGGAACCCACTTCCGAGTTCAGACAGACCATCGACCCTTACGGTGGCTGATGCAAATGAGAGGAGAAAACCCCAAGCTGCTACGATGGTCAATCTCCCTCCAGGGGATGGACTTCACTGTGGAGCATCGCCCCGGGACGGACCACGCCAACGCTGACGGCCAGTCCCGATTCTTCCGCTTCAGCGAGGAGAACCCCCAAGTGGATGGGTAGTTCTCCCCGCCTTTCAGCTGGGGGGGCACGTGTGAGACCGGCCTCGTGGCGTGGGCCCTCCCGACCAGCAAGCAACCCTGCAACCGCACCAGATCCCCGATGTCACAGACTTCCGGCCACCATGACCCAACAAACCCGATGGCCGGCCGGGGCCCCAGCCGAACCCACAACACTACCGCGCATGCCCAGCAGAGGGAGCGGGAAATCCCCAAGCAAGACCAGGAGACACCATCTCAGTCACACCTCTGATCTCCTCCCCAAGGAGGGTTTCGATCGGCCACCAGGCCCCCGGTGAGCGGGCGCCTCGCCTGCTGGGCGTCTGGAGTCCCTCCCAGACCCACCTGAACAGATCAAAGGGCCGAGCGACAGGAAATCCCGACACACCGCCCCCAGGCACCAAGACCCCTCTCAGCGAGGACTCCGGACTTCAAAGAGGAGGGGGAGTATAACAAGGGGTGCTGAAGGGATGGGAGGCAGAGAAGACCTGGACCTACGAGAGCCCTGCTGACCTGGTCGCGGCTCGATCGATCCCTGAACCGAAGAATGCTACCCAAACTCTGAACCATCTGAGCCCTGCTGACGCTGTTGCGGCTCCCCGAACTCTGAACCATCTGAGCCCTGCTGACGCTGTCGCGGCTCCCCGAACTCTGAACCATCTGAGCCCTGCTGACGCTGTCGCGGCTCCCCGAACTCTGAACCATCTGAGCCCTGCTGATGCTGTCGCGGCTCCCCGACTCCGAAACCACCTGTGCCTGCTGAGTGACTCGCGGCACTCCCCTCCAGGAGAATCGGCAGAGATTGCCGAGAGAAACAACATCCCCCAGCTCGAGGATTGGGAGCTGTGCGAAGGATACTCCACAGAGACACTGAATTCAAAGACTGTCCCGCTACCCCCATCACGAGACCGCCGCCGCTTGTGGCATTGATTTAATAACTGCATCTCGGATCATAAAGATCCCCTGAAACTATCGATAAAGTATACTGTCTTACGAAGAACTACTGTGTGGTGTCCCTCTGTCAGATAGCGCAAGCTCAGCGTGTGCGATCCTAGGAACGAGACCCTTGCAGGAAGGGCCTCCCCACCCTTGCTCGGCCTAACTCTGGGAGAGGTGGGTCAAAGGGTGGTCAGGAACGTATTCCGAAGCCCCCCGGAGAACGCCTTTCCAACAGTTGACATGAAGCACCCTGTGGGGGCTTCTGGGAGTCCCAAGATCCACCAAGTAGGTGACTTCTTCCTTTTGCTCAACAATAGTGTGGGGTCCAGACCATTTGTCTTGGAGTGCTGCTGGGGCCACTGGCTCCAACACCCACACCTTCTGCCCTGGCTGGTATACAGTCAGCTCAGCCTTTTGGTCATGCCAAGCTTTTTGGAGTTCTTGGCTTGGCTCAAGGTTTTTAGAAGCCTTCTTCATGTACTCTGCCATCCTGGAGCGGAGACCAAGTACATAATCCACTATATCAAGTTTGGGTTGTCTGAGAGGTCTCTTCCATCCTTCCCTTACTAGACACAGGGGTCCCCTTACAGGATGCCCAAACAAAAGCTCAAAAGGGCTGTAGCCAACCCCCTTTTGTGGGACCTCTCTGTAAGCAAACAGAAGGCAGGGTAAAAGGATGTCCCATCTTCGCCTAAGCTTGTCTGGTAAACCTTTTATCATCCCTTTTAGGGTCTTGTTGAACCTTTCAACAAGCCCATTGCATTGTGGGTGATAGGGGGTAGTGAAGTTGTAGTTTACACCACACTCCTTCCACATTGCCGTCAAATATCCTGACATGAAGTTGGCACCTCTGTCAGACACAACCTCCTTTGGAAAACCCACTCTGGAGAATACTCCAAGTAGGGCTCTTGCCACAACAGGTGCTGTTGTGGTCCTCATGGGTATAGCTTCTGGATACCTGGTGGCATGGTCCACTATCACCAGTATGAATCTGTGCCCAGATGCTGTTTGGGGGGTCCATTGGTCCTACAATGTCTATCCCCACTTTCTCAAAGGGGACCCCCACCACAGGTAGTGGTATGAGGGGGGCCTTTGTGGTGCCACCTGATTTGCCACTGGCTTGGCAGGTGACACAGGAGCGACAAAACTCCTTTGTATCTTCTGACATATGAGGCCAGTGAAAGTGAGGGACAAGTCTGTCCCAAGTCTTGTTCTGGCCTAAGTGTCCTGCAAGGGGAATATCATGGGCCAAGGTAAGAAGGAAGCCTCTGAAACTCAATGGTATGACCAACCTCCTGGATGCACCAGGTTTGGGGTCTCTAGCCTCTGAGTACAGCAGCCCTTCATCCCAATACACTCTATGGGTACCTTAAGCATTCCCTGCAGTCTCAGCAGCAGCCTGCTGTCTGAGGGGTTCAAGAGAGGGACAGTCTAGTTGAGCCTGCCTCAGATATGCCCTTGAAGGTCCCCCTGTCCCAAGAAACTCAACCTGATCAGGTTCAAGTTCTTCTAGGACAGTTCCTTCAGGGCTCTCAGAATCATCCTCCTCTGAGGGCTGATCCACCACCTGAGGCAGGAGGGAAGGCACAGCCTTTACCCTACTGCTCTTTCTCTTGGGTTGTGTCTGGTCCATTGTCCCAGGATCCAGCACCTGTTCAGTGTTACACTTTTTGGCCTGTGACCTGGTCACAGCAAGGACATGTGCATCTATCCCCAGCATTTCTGCATGGGTCCTATACTCCACTTCAGACCACACTGAAGTTTCAAGGTCATTTCCCAACAGACACTCTACAGGAAGGTCTGAACTTACCACAACTTTCTTTCTAAGGCCTGTCTGGGGTGGTGCTCGCACCTCCCAAGGCAGGAAACCTATTGTCCAAGCCTCCCATGCCGGGATCACTCCCAGCAGCAGGAGGTCAGACTTGTGTCTGTGGCAGCAGCATCCATTTTGTGATGCTGGGGCTCTGGTTAACTTTAACCGGGTAAGTAGGTTTCAACATGTCTTCTCCCTCTAGAAGGGGGGAATAATATCCTCATCGCCAGAAATGGTATGGGGGTATTATTCCAAAGTGTTAGACACCTTACACGACATGTTTTGATAAAGCCAAACCATAGTTACCATAACCGTTTAAGATTATAACGTACTTTAAGAGTATATGGTAGGCTATATCATAGAACAACTATAAGGACTTGGTTCCGAAAGCTGCAGACAGGCTCAGCTCATGCTAGAGCACCATCTCACATGTTACCAAGCACTCTGTCTCCAGGATTGTTAAGGCCTGCCATAGGAGTGGCTGATAGGTACACATGTGTCTATATATAAGGTAGGTATAGGAATACTACACCTAAGCAAGGGGTGATTACACAACCTTGCCCCAGCTGAGTGATCAGCCAGTTGTGTCATAATGGAAGGCCAGGCCAGGGGTGGCACAATACATGCTGCAGCCCCTGGTGGCCTAGGGTACACCTATGCCCTGGGTACCTGGGGTACACTATACAGGGGCCAATAAGGTGATCACTACCAATTGGGTTATGCACCTAAAGTACATAGTAGGAATTTAGAGAGAGAACAGCTGGGCTGTGGGTCTGATTAGCAGGCCCACAGCCACATCTAAGTCGAAAACCAGTGAAGCAAAAGCAAAAAGTGGGGGTGAACATAGAAAGCAGACCCTACTCTCCTACATTCCATTCCCCTCACGTCCATCAATTTCTGTCTCCCCTCCAATGTACCTTTCCACTCACTCCCACGTCCCCTTCCCACCTGTGGATCAATGTAAAAGCCCACACGGCGACGCAACAAAAGGGGCAAAGGGACCCAAAAGGACGAGTCCTGCCCTAAATGGCAGGTGCTGAGCCGTAACTTGCAAGATTTGGGAGTCAACTGATGCTTGCCAAGACCTGAAACTGAGTGGCCAAAACCTGGCCCAGGGTGATTTCCGGTATTCTCAGAACATTTTAGAAAAGATTGGTTCTGACATACTGACAAATTCAGTAGCAGTTTTAGAACAAGCATTTGCAATGCAATAGGTCTCGCATTACTGAATGTTTGAGCTATTGGTGTTGCATAATTATTAGCAATGCCAATAGCTCAAACTTTAATAATGCGAGACCTATTGCATTGCAAATGCTTGTTTAATTTTAACATGCGTCCCAGGACGGCAGGAACAGCCAAGGCCTTTAGGTAAGGCTCGGCCGTTCGTGGACGGCCGGGGTGGGCAGAGGAGGAAAAGGCCCAGAGGCGTCAGAGAGGCAGGTACGTTTATTTTTTCTTTCTTTCTATATTTATTTTCTAGGCCCCCACCCGCCACAGTTCTCTACTAACTGCCACTGAAAAGGACTATGCCTCTTTCTTTAGCCCAGAGAAGACAAGGACAGTGTCCACTTCTCCTGCTCTGCCTCTGTCAGCTGCCCACTCTATTTCCTCGTCTTCCTCTTTTTCCCTCTCTTTCTCTCTTGCTGCCCCTCACTGGCTGACAAGGGTCACTCCAAGAAAGGGCTTTTACCCTCTCTTTTCCCCTTTCCTTCATTCTTTCCCCTGTGACATGGATCCAAAGATGAAACACTTCCTGGAAATGTGTCTTTTTCTAACACTTTTCTATTCCAAAGTGCAGCCTCCGGACTGAGAGAAAAAAGTTTAAAAATACGAAAAATCAATATCAAATAAAACAAGACGGAGTGGTCCAGTCGCAAGGGTTTTATTCACACCCGAACACATTAGCGCCACTTTACAGAGTTTGCCAGCGAAGCGCTACTTTCCATTTCTCCTCTGAGGAAGTGCACCATTCCTGCAAGGTACTGCAATACCTGGTTGATGGGTGGAGTGGACAACATTTAATATGATCCTTATCAGCTGTTTCCCGTAGTTTAGTTTATAAGATCTGTTCAGGGATGTGGTCTTTACATTTTGTAACGATAGAAGCAATGGACATTGAAACCGGTCCCTTCTGGGCCCTGTAGTCATGCCTTAACTTTTTGGGCAAAACACCCATTGATTTCTGAAAATGTCTATGAATTTTGAGACTTGGCCTCCTGTTTTATAATGAAATAAACAAGACCACAAGGCCCAGAATTCAAAGAAAAAAACCTGGCCTGGCGCCGAGCATCATGGGAAGCTTGAGAGGGCGCGCTCACAGATAGGGCAATGGGAGCCGAGGGCCGAGCCCCCCCCCCCCTCCAGCCAGCTGTAAAGCCAGGGGGGGAGAGGGGCTGCCAAGGACAAGGTGAGCCGAGGGGCCATCATGCAAAGCCTGGAAGGGGGGGGGGTGGAGCTGCCAGTGCCAACGACAATGTGAGCCAAGGGGCCAGTGCTGGCTCTAGGGCAGTGCGACCGGTGCCGCCGCACCAGGTGCCAAGTTCCGGGGGCCACCATTTGCATGGAACTGAGTGCTGATACTAATTTTCATTTTCACAGGGTCTTGGAAACAAAAGAAGACAAACGAGGCTGCTCGCGGGGGGGGCGGGTGCGCGCTGTACCAGGCTTGCTCTGCTTATACTTGTAATAGCTCCACAAAATAAGCACACTTTTGTTTCTAAACAATGACTGCTAAAGTTCCAAAAGACAATTTGTTTCTATTTGGAAGCTGGTGTATCATCCTGTTGCTGCACAAAGACAGGGCCCGCAGAGCAGGGCGGGGGGGGGGAGTGGGGGGGGGGGATACCTGCATTCAATCATTGTTGTTTGAAAAGCAGGAGGTCTTTCACTTTACTTGCGATTTCTCGATATGTTCAAACAGGTTCCTTGATGTGATTATATTACTTTTAGATCCTTTTTTAGTGTTCAAACCTGAGCTTCTTTCACGTTACAAAGAGAGCCGCCCCATCTAAGAGAGCCGCCCCATCTAAGAGAGCCGCCCCATCTAAGAGAGCCGCCCCATCGCCCGTCATTGCGGCCCCTCCCTGATCTATAACCTACTTCTCTGGACTTGATAACGGAGGAAGGAGCGCTGTAGCGCCGTTGATAACAGAGGAAGGAGCGCTGTAGCGCCGCTGATAACGGAGTAAGGAGCGCTGTAGCCCCGTTCATAATGGAGGAAGGAGCGCTGTTGCGCCGTTGATAACGGAGGAAGGAGCGCTGTAGCGCCGCTGATAACGGAGGAAGGAGCGCTGTAGCCCCGTTGATAACGGAGGAAGGAGCGCTGTAGCGCCGTTGATAACAGAGGAATGAGCGCAGTAGCGCCGTTGATAACGGAGGAAGGAGCGCTGTAGCGCCGTTGATAACGGAGGAAGGAGCGCTGTAGCGCCGCTGATAACGGAGGAAGGAGCGCTATAGCCCCATTGATAACGGAGGAAGGAGCGCTGTAGCGCCGTTGATAACGGAGGAAGGAGCGCCGCTGATAACGGAGGAAGGAGCGCTGTAGCCCCGTTGATAACGGAGGAAGGAGCGCTGTAGCGCCGTTGATAACAGAGGAAGGAGCGCTGTAGCGCCGTTGATAACGGAGGAAGGAGCGCTGTAGCGCCGTTGATAACAGAGGAAGGAGCACTGTAGCGCCGCTGATAACGGAGGAAGGAGCGCTGTAGCCCCGTTGATAACAGAGGAAGGAGCGCTGTAGCGCCGTTGATAACAGAGGAAGGAGCGCTGTAGCGCCGTTGATAACGCAGGAAGGAGCGCTGTAGCGCCGCTGATAACGCAGGAAGGAGCGCTGTAGCCCCGTTGATAACGGAGTAAGGAGCGCTGTAGCGCCGTTGATAACGGAGGAAGGAGAGCTGTAGCGCCGCTGATAACGGAGGAAGGAGCGCTGTGCCCCATTGATAACGGAGGAAGGAGCGCTGTAGCGCCGTTGATAACGGAGGAAGGAGCGCTGTAGCCCCGTTGATAACGGAGGAAGGAGCTCTGTAGCGCCGGAGTGCTGTAGCCCCGTTGATAACGGAGGAAGGAGTGCTGTAGCGCCATTGATAACGGAGGAAGGAGCGCTGTAGCGCCTTTGATAACGGAGGAAGGAGCGCTGTTGCCCCGTTGATAACGGAGGAAGGAGCGCTGTAGCGTTGTTGATAACGGAGGAAGGAGCGCTGTAGCCCCGTTGATAACAGAGGAAGGAGCGCTGTAGCGCCGTTGATAACAGAGGAAGGAGCGCTGTAGCGCCGTTGATAACGGAGGAAGGAGCGCTGTAGCGCCGCTGATAACGCAGGAAGGAGCGCTGTAGGCCCGTTGATAACGGAGTAAGGAGCGCTGTAGCGCCGTTGATAACGGAGGAAGGAGAGCTGTAGCGCCGCTGATAACAGAGGAAGGAGCGCTGTGCCCCATTGATAACGGAGGAAGGAGCGCTGTAGCGCCGTTGATAACGGAGGAAGGAGCGCTGTAGCCCCGTTGATAACGGAGGAAGGAGCTCTGTAGCGCCGGAGTGCTGTAGCCCCGTTGATAACGGAGGAAGTAGTGCTGTAGCGCCATTGATAACGGAGGAAGGAGCGCTGTAGCGCCGTTGATAACGGAGGAAGGAGCGCTGTTGCCCCGTTGATAACGGAGGAAGGAGCGCTGTAGCGTTGTTGATAACGGAGGAAGGAGCGCTGTAGCGCCGCTGATAACGGAGGAAGGAGCGCTGTAGCCCCGTTCATAACGGAGGAAGGAGCGCTGTAGCGACGTTGATAACGGAGGAAGGAGCACTGTAGCGCCGTTCATAACGGAGGAAGGAGCGCTGTAGCGCCGTTGATAACGGAGGAAGGAGCGCTGTAGCGCCGCTGATAATGGAGGAAGGAGCGCTGTTGCCCCGTTGATAACGGAGGAAGGAGCGCTGTAGCGCTGCTGATAACGGAGGAAGGAGCGCTGTAGCGCCGCTGATAACGGAGGAAGGAGCGCTGTAGCCCCGTTGATAACGGAGGAAGGAGCGCTGTAGCGCCGTTGATAACGGAGGAAGGAGCGCTGTAGCCCCGTTGATAACGGAGGAAGGAGCTCTGTAGCGCCGGAGTGCTGTAGCCCCGTTGATAACGGAGGAAGGAGGGCTGTAGTGCCATTGATAACGGAGGAAGGAGCGCTGTAGCGCCGCTGATAATGGAGGAAGGAGCGCTGTAGCCCCATTGATAATGGAGGAAGGAGCGCTGTAGCGCCATTGATAACAGAGGAAGGAGCGCTGTAGCGCTGTTGATAATGGAGGAAGGAGCGCTGAAGCGCCGCTGATAACGGAGGAAGGAGCGCTGTAGCCCCGTTCATAATGGAGGAAGGAGCGCTGTAGCACCGTTGATAATGGAGGAAGGAGCGCTGTAGCGCCGCTGATAACGGAGGAAGGAGCGCTGTAGCCCCGTTGATAACGGAGGAAGGAGCGCTGTAGCGCCGTTGATAACAGAGGAAGGAGCGCTGTAGCCCCGTTCATAATGGAGGAAGGAGCGCTGTTGCGCTGTTGATAACGGAGGAAGGAGCGCTGTAGCGCCACTGATAACGGAGGAAGGAGCGCTGTAGCCCCGTTGATAACGGAGGAAGGAGCGCTGTAGCGCCGTTGATAACAGAGGAATGAGCGCAGTAGCGCCGTTGATAACGGAGGAAGGAGCGCTGTAGCGCCGTTGATAACAGAGGAAGGAGCGCTGTAGCGCCGCTGATAACGGAGGAAGGAGCGCTATAGCCCCATTGATAACGGAGGAAGGAGCGCTGTAGCGCCGTTGATAACGGAGGAAGGAGCGCCGCTGATAACGGAGGAAGGAGCGCTGTAGCCCCGTTGATAACGGAGGAAGGAGCGCTGTAGCGCCGTTGATAACAGAGGAAGGAGCGCTGTAGCGCCGTTGATAACGGAGGAAGGAGCACTGTAGCGCCGTTGATAACAGAGGAAGGAGCACTGTAGCGCCGCTGATAACGGAGGAAGGAGCGCTGTAGCCCCGTTGATAACAGAGGAAGGAGCGCTGTAGCGCCGTTGATAACAGAGGAAGGAGCGCTGTAGCGCCGTTGATAACGCAGGAAGGAGCGCTGTAGCGCCGCTGATAACGCAGGAAGGAGCGCTGTAGCCCCGTTGATAACGGAGTAAGGAGCGCTGTAGCGCCGTTGATAACGGAGGAAGGAGAGCTGTAGCGCCGCTGATAACGGAGGAAGGAGCGCTGTGCCCCATTGATAACGGAGGAAGGAGCGCTGTAGCGCCGTTGATAACGGAGGAAGGAGCGCTGTAGCCCCGTTGATAACGGAGGAAGGAGCTCTGTAGCGCCGGAGTGCTGTAGCCCCGTTGATAACGGAGGAAGGAGTGCTGTAGCGCCATTGATAACGGAGGAAGGAGCGCTGTAGCGCCGTTGATAACGGAGGAAGGAGCGCTGTTGCCCCGTTGATAACGGAGGAAGGAGCGCTGTAGCGTTGTTGATAACGGAGGAAGGAGCGCTGTAGCCCCGTTGATAACAGAGGAAGGAGCGCTGTAGCGCCGTTGATAACAGAGGAAGGAGCGCTGTAGCGCCGTTGATAACGGAGGAAGGAGCACTGTAGCGCCGCTGATAACGCAGGAAGGAGCGCTGTAGCCCCGTTGATAACGGAGTAAGGAGCGCTGTAGCGCCGTTGATAACGGAGGAAGGAGAGCTGTAGCGCCGCTGATAACGGAAGAAGGAGCGCTGTGCCCCATTGATAACGGAGGAAGGAGCGCTGTAGCGCCGTTGATAACGGAGGAAGGAGCGCTGTAGCCCCGTTGATAACGGAGGAAGGAGCTCTGTAGCTCCGGAGTGCTGTAGCCCCGTTGATAACGGAGGAAGGAGTGCTGTAGCGCCATTGATAACGGAGGAAGGAGCGCTGTAGCGCCGTTGATAACGGAGGAAGGAGCGCTGTTGCCCCGTTGATAACGGAGGAAGGAGCGCTGTAGCGTTGTTGATAACGGAGGAAGGAGCGCTGTAGCGCCGCTGATAACGGAGGAAGGAGCGCTGTAGCCCCGTTCATAACGGAGGAAGGAGCGCTGTAGCGACGTTGATAACGGAGGAAGGAGCACTGTAGCGCCGTTCATAACGGAGGAAGGAGCGCTGTAGCGCCGTTGATAACGGAGGAAGGAGCGCTGTAGCGCCGCTGATAACGGAGGAAGGAGCGCTGTTGCCCCGTTGATAACGGAGGAAGGAGCGCTGTAGCGCTGCTGATAACGGAGGAAGGAGCGCTGTAGCGTTGTTGATAACGGAGGAAGGAGCGCTGTAGCGCCGCTCATAACGGAGGAAGGAGCGCTGTAGCCCCGTTCCTAACGGAGGAAGGAGCGCTGTAGCGACGTTGATAACGGAGGAAGGAGCACTGTAGCGCCGTTCATAACGGAGGAAGGAGCGCTGTAGCGCCGTTGATAACGGAGGAAGGAGCGCTGTAGCGCCGCTGATAACGGAGGAAGGAGCGCTGTTGCCCCGTTGATAACGGAAGAAGGAGCGCTGTAGCGCTGCTGATAACGGAGGAAGGAGCGCTGTAGCGCCGCTGATAACGGAGGAAGGAGCGCTGTAGCCCCGTTGATAACGGAGGAAGGAGCGCTGTAGCGCCGTTGATAACGGAGGAAGGAGCGCTGTAGCCCCGTTGATAACGGAGGAAGGAGCTCTGTAGCGCCGGAGTGCTGTAGCCCCGTTGATAACGGAGGAAGGAGGGCTGTAGTGCCATTGATAACGGAGGAAGGAGCGCTGTAGTGCCGCTGATAATGGAGGAAGGAGCGCTGTAGCCCCATTGATAATGGAGGAAGGAGCGCTGTAGCGCCATTGATAACAGAGGAAGGAGCGCTGTAGCGCTGTTGATAATGGAGGAAGGAGCGCTGAAGCGCCGCTGATAACGGAGGAAGGAGCGCTGTAGCCCCGTTCATAATGGAGGAAGGAGCGCTGTAGCACCGTTGATAATGGAGGAAGGAGCGCTGTAGCCCCGTTGATAACGGAGGAAGGAGCGCTGTAGCGCCGTTGATAACGGAGGAAGGAGCGCTGTAGCGCCGTTGATAACGGAGGAAGGAGCTCTGTAGCGCCGGAGTGCTGTAGCCCCGTTGATAACGGAGGAAGGAGGGCTGTAATGCCATTGATAACGGAGGAAGGAGCGCTGTAGCGCCGTTGATAACGGAGGAAGGAGCGCTGTAGCGCCGCTGATAACGGAGGAAGGAGTGCTGTAGCGCCATTGATAACGGAGGAAGGAGCGCTGTAGCACCGCTGATAACGGAGGAAGGAGCGCTGTTGCCCCGTTGATAACGGAGGAAGGAGCGCTGTAGCGCCGCTGATAACGGAGGAAGGAGCGCTGTAGCGCCGTTGATAACGGAGGAAGGAGCGCTGTAGCGCCGCTGATAACGGAGGAAGGAGCGCTGTAGCCCCATTGATAACGGAGGAAGGAGCGCTGTAGCGCCGTTGATAACAAAGGAAGGAGTGCTGCAGCGCTGTTGATAACGGAGGAAGGAGCGCTGTAGCGCCGCTGATAACGGAGGAAGGAGCGCTGTAGCCCCGTTCATAACGGAGGAAGGAGCGCTGTAGCGCCGTTGATAACAGAGGAAGGAGCGCTGTAGCGCCGTTGATAACAGAGGAAGGAGCGCTGTAGCGCCGTTGATAACGGAGGAAGGAGCGCTGTAGTCCCGTTGATAACGGAGTAAGGAGCGCTGTAGCGCCGTTGATAACGGAGGAAGGAGCGCTGTAGCGCCGCTGGTAACGGAGGAAGGAGCGCTGTAGCCCCATTGATAACGGAGGAAGGAGCGCTGTAGCGCCGTTGATAACGGAGGAAAGAGCGCTGTAGCCCCGTTGATAACGGAGGAAGGAGCTCTGTAGCGCCGGAGTGCTGTAGCCCCGTTGATAACGGAGGAAGGAGTGCTGTAGCGCCATTGATAACGGAGGAAGGAGCGCTGTAGCGCCGTTGATAACGGAGGAAGGAGCACTGTAGCGCCGTTGATAACGGAAGAAGGAGCGCTGTAGCGCCGTTGATAACGGAGGAAGGAGCGCTGTAGCGCCGGAGTGCTGTAGACCCGTTGATAACGGAGGAAAGAGTGCTGTAGCGCCGTTGATAACGGAGGAAGGAGCGCTGTAGCGCCGTTGATAACGGAGGAAGGAGCGCTGTAGCCCCGTTGATAACGGAGGAAGGAGCGCTGTAGCGCCATTGATAACAGAGGAAGAAGCGCTGTAGCGCCGTTGATAACGGAGGAAGGAGCGTTGTAGCGCTGTTGATAACGGAGGAAGCAGCGCTGTAGCGCCGTTGATAACGGAGGGAGGAGCGCTGTAGCCCCATTGATAACGGAGGAAAGAGTGCTGTAGCGCCGTTACATCATGCATCAGGAGCGATTTGCGCCGTAACCACCCGTGCTCTGAGACCCATAACTCAGACCGCCCTCTGCTTGCACCTGAAGCCTCCACCATCCCTCCCTGGCATCGTGACAGTCCCTCCACCAACATCACCAGCATCCTTGCGGCACTCCTGGCTGAAGAAGAGTTCCCTTCCTCCTATAATATACAATACGAACGGTATGGTTTCTTGGCACTTTTAACCGTAGCAGTAATGATTGCCCAACTTATTGCTGAGTTAACTCTTCCTGGTTTGTGGACTTTTACCGGGACCTTTTGTGAGCTGTGTTTTACCATGTCCAGTACACTTAGTGGACCTGGACTCTGTCACGAAAGAGGATTAACCCTCTGAGTTATCTCAATGGGATTGACACCTGTAAACTAGAAGTTACCCAGCCAAACTCTACAGCAAGAGTATTAACCCTGAGCCATTCTAGGATGTGGCCTTACGGCTAGAGCGGTCCACCTTCAAGCTGGGGAACCGGGTTCGAGTCTCGGCAATGACGCTCAACATCCTGTGATCCTGGGCAAATCACTTAATCTCCCCGTGCCGAACAAAAATGAATTGGCTATATTCACAAGGAACTATTGCCGACACCTTATCGCAGCCAAAGTTGCGATAAACTTATAGCCCCGATCCCAAGCTGGTGTTAACAGCCCACAGCACCAGTTTACCCGCGATAGCAGCCGCAAAAAACATCGCCGCAGATGACCCCCGCAACTATCGCTAATGAGATACACAGTAGGCGTTCCCGTGCCAAAAGCCGCGACAACACCACTCGACAACATTCACAACGAACAGCCAGAACTGCGATAAGAACACAAAACAGGCAATAAGGCACGTTAGCAGCAGGAAAATAACACCTGCTCTGACCTGGTGCAAAGTCGGACCACAGCCTGCACTACGAAAGGGAGCCCAGCCCAGAGCCACATATGAAGAACCACAGATGCCCCCGAGCAACTGCCCATGCAGCACGGACACCCAAGGGGGCCACAACACCACCATCACCACACCCAGGTCCGCAACCCCCACTCCCCGGACCCCCCACCCGATACCCCGCACCCCGGACAAATAAACTGCACACCAACACTACGAATCCCCTCCAAAAAATCTTTTGACTGATGTCGCACAAGCAGGAAAACTAACATACATGCGTGCCCAGAAAATGGAGAATTAGTCATGCAGCAATGCAATCACCAACACAAAACACCATTCAAACAAAAACCATTCGGATGAGTCGTAAAGGGTCCGCACTGGACAATCCTTAGGACACAGCCTGAAGACAAAATCCAAGAGAAGAAGAAGTGCCATGCGCACAAGAAAGGAAAGAGAGGGAGAGAGGGAGGGAGAGAGCGAGGAAGAGAGACGGAGTGAGACTGCACAAGCAGCGCAAGGCCTCTCGGGCACCTGGCCCTACATGCCAACATGTGTGTGTGTATTGCTATCGGGACACCATGAGCCCAAGGCCTTGCCTCAATCTCAGCGCCAAAGCCACATCACATTCCGAAAACGCAAGTAGTAGACGACAAACATCAGGGATGAAAGCTCCATTGTTCCAATGCAGAAGGCGGGAGGACACCTGCACCTCTGACCTTGGTCCTGAACGCGGCTGGAACACCCTGAGAGAGATGCCATGGCAGACGTCGACGACTCCCACACCACGCATTGTGCAAATGAACAATCCAACTTATCCCCACCCCACACACAGAAGGCCCTGCCTGAGGTACCCCCTCATGAGATGCCCTTGATACTCACGGAAACAGCAATCCATTCTCCCCAACGTGGCACACACAATCTAATCATAGCCTAGAGCTGTGGCATATCCTCCACACAACTGCCACAGTCCAGAAGGGTGCCGGTTCCACGAGACGCACCAACGCAATGTCAGGCCATCCCGGGCACATGCACAACCCCCGTCACGTGGAACAGTACCATGCACGTATGCTGCATTCACTGGGCGCACTGCCACTGGCGTCCAGCCCAGGTTCCACTGCCGAACATGCACATTTGAGTATCTCATGGATGTCTGCCAATCCAACACACCCGTAGATGAATTTGACTATCACTTGTGTGTGCGCCCCCTGTTGGATCACGAACAGGAGTGTAACCAAGACAGCCGTGCATGGGATGCCTTGACATACTGCGTATGTATTGGCAGTTGTGCATGGGAGATTGCACAATTCCTTGTGTGCAGTGACCACATTGAAGCGCTCCCCTATTGGGCTGTGTTGCGGCTTGGGGAAACAGCGTGGGCTGAGCACACCTGCCCGGACCAGTTAATGGATTGTCTCACCCTGGTGTTCCTCGAACACGACAACGACATACAATTGGAACACATTGCACATGAAGCTGCACGGGCATTCAGGTACGAGTAACTACGTCCCTGCAGCCACATCGGATTGTTCACACACAGCACCGGTCCCAACAAATTGTTGCATCATGAGGAATGCTCACATATCCCATCACAACAGAGGACATGGCTGCCATCGTCAGGACTCTGGATGCATGTGCGTGGAACTACGCGTGTGTACACATACCTGTGCAAGGGGATGCCGGTCCATGCTCGGAGCAACACAGCGTCGTTTTGCAACGTTACCAATTCGAACACACTGCTGGGGTGAGCGAACACACATGGCAATGTAAGACGACATGTGAACCTGTCGGACCCTTCCACCTGATCACTGTAAGCAGAGCAGACAATCTGTGGACTCCGGTGGCAGAGCACTATGCTGATCGCATGGGCAGTGAGTCGAGCCCCCTCACAAAGGGCAATGGGCAGACGCCAGACAACACATGACTCGTCCATAACGGCAAGGTGTGCTGAGACCAATGTCCATTTTTGCCTCACCATTTGCTGAACTTCGACATGTTCCCATGCTGCGTGTAGGTGCCTTAAGCCTGTCCCTGCCTGTTGTGGCCGTTTCCTCGTCCGTACTGACACGCACATGCCAATAAAGTCTATGCTAATCCAATGGTGTATAACTGTGATAAGTGTTGAATCAAATATCCACTTGTGTGCCACAATGTGCATCATCCCTACACTGGGAGGAACTGACTGACGCATGTACAATGGGGGTCGCTTCCCTTTTGCAATTTCCACCTCTGTGGGCCAGACATTGTTATGGGATAGTTGCTGGCCGACCTGTGCACTTACATGTCTTCTGCAATGTGAGTATGGTGTCCAAACTCAGACCATGTGTAGGTATGTCATGAATTGTAACAGGATGTGGCCACACAGATGAGTGCGTGTAGGTATGCGACGTGAGGTCCGGTTGTCACATGTGATGTAGGACACCACCTCTAGCCTGCTACTGATTGAGCATTCCTACACACAGCCCTATTCAATACATGTACGTGTGCCTCCGTTGGGGGGTTGTGAGACTGTATTAATGTGCAATGGGGACACAGCTAGTACTCACCTCCACAGTCATCCAATTGGCCAGGTGTCTCACGCATAGATGTCAGTTACCAGGGTGTACCTACATGTGCATCAATGTCCCTACGTCCCGCCATACTTCTATACGTAAGTGAACATAGTCATGACACATATGTGTGATTTAGAATGTTTTATTCACATTCAGGTGATTGACGGAGCTGGAGCTGTTCATGGCCATCCAAGCCCACATCACATGGAAGCCCAGTGGTGAGCCCGAGTCCTTTGGGGAATGAAAAGTGATTTGGACGAGGGGGAGTGCAGTCCACAGCAGGGTTGCTGTGTGATTGTCCGGCAGTGAGGATATGGCAGTCCGTGTCGGGGTCCGGGTGAATGTCGCCAAGTGTTCCGGGGGTCAGTGGGAGGTGTTGTCCCAGGGCATGATGCATAGGTCAGAACCAGGCAGGGACAGGCCGTCTGGCGGTGATGGATGCTACTGACTCCTTCCTCACACAGTAATTTCCATCCCCATCTTACTCCCCTGAAACAGGTTCTGTGTCCGGTGTGTCCGGTGTGTGTGGCGGGGTGATGGCTGCATCACTGGGTGCCACTGACACATCAGACTGCGAAGGTGATGGGGCTGCATCACCGTGTGCCACTGACACATCAGGGGTCGGAGCTGTGTGTGTGTCGATGTTCCCACTCCAGCCATATGTGACCAGCTCAGTGGCATCAATGGCAAGATGATGTACTGCAGGGCGTTGAAGTTCACAGCTACTACTTGCTGGTGTCCAGACGTGGCAGCCAGTCTTCCAGCCTGCATCTGCTCCATGGTCTCCATTGCCCTCCGCAGCTGTGCCAACCCTGTGCCTGTCTGACCAGACAGTTCTTGTATCCGATTAGTGGCCCCAGCGAGGTCAGCCAAGGTCTGTGGTGGAGCATGGTGCGTGCTGGGGGTGTCCGATAGGGACTGTACGTGGTCCCTGATGGGACTCAGACACCCACGTATGGCATAGAGTTTGGCTGCCACATGCTCGAAACCCACCTGCAGCTGATCAGCCAACTCCACCTGGCATGCCCACACATGCTGTTGTAATTCAGTGTCTTGGTCGGGGGGTCCTGGGAGACAGCCGTGGTGGTGTGTGCTTCCTGCTGTGTGGTCTGTGCAGGTGGTGGGGTCACCTCGAGGCAGCTGGCCTGCCCTGCCCCTGGGGATGGGGTGCGGAGGCTGTCCACTATCTGTTGGAGGGTGCCCTGACATATGTGCAGGTTGTCCTCTTCATCTTCACTGATGGGAAGTGTGGTGTGCTCTGCACAAGGTGTTTTTTGTCCCTCTGAAATGTAAAGGGGTGATGCAGGTTTACAGTGTTGCACATGTATGTTGAAGGATTGCAGATGTTTACATTCAGACTGCATGCCAATATACATTGTGACTGTTTTGGGGGAGCTGATTATTTGATGGGAGACAGTGTGTTTACCGACTACATGACGGATGTATGGTAGGACCCGTACATTGTCATCACACAGTGTCAGGTAATGCCTGATGTGAGTGGACAGTTGATACGCACGAGTGGAACATGTTGTGAGTTCTGTCCTCTGGTGTTGCGCATTGTACCATGTTGGCGTCATTGCTGATGTACTGTGATTGCTATGTGTGTGTGCTACATTGTGGGGGAGTTGGCCCTACAGCTCTGATTTCGTGTACCCTTCTCCCTTTGAGGCGGGGTGCCTTTGAATTGTGTGCTTTTCGGGGGCTGTATTGTTTTCACTTGGGTCATATGTGCTCCCGGACAGATTTTGTGGCCTGGTGCATTGTTCGTCTGCTGCGTCTGTTGTGTGGCATGGGTTGTGGGTGCACGTGGATATATCAGAGTGTGACCTGCTTCTTTTACGGATATAATCCGCACTGGGGCACCTCCATGTCGATTTGTGGGCCATGGCATGTATGGTGACTGCAGCCATGCTATCTGTCATGCAGTGTCACTTGCATAGGCAGTGTGGCTCACAGAGCCGCTGCTTTCCTGGATTCAGCACATGTGCATGGGTCGGTTGTGGCATTGGTGATATCGAGGGGGGCCCCTTTGTGCACATAGTGGACTGGGGCCTACTTGGTGTTTCTATGTGTGCTGCAGTGTGCTAAGGCTGTCAGGGACATGTTCCACGATCATTGTGGGTGTGCAGTGTGCGCCACATATTTATGCATATGTGCCATTGTGCCCATCTCCCCCCATTCCGCCAGTCCCTGGTCGTTACTCACCCTGTTGCTGTTGGGTCAGGTCGTATCGAGATGTGTCCATGCCCCCAACTCCTGCCACCGTCTCCACACTGCTGACTGCGGCCACCATTTCCTCCAGCTCGTCCAGCTCCTCTTGTGTCGCAGGACTCCCACCTCCAGTCGCCGTTGCTGCAATTCTGTTGGTGGCGAGTTTCTCCTTCGTTTGGCTGTGCACTTCATGCCAGCGCCTCTTGACCTCCTCCATTGACCTCCTCGACACTCCGACTGCATTGAATTTTGAGACGATGGACTGCCATATTTTCGTTTGTGATGCCAGTGCCGCAGGGGAGGTGACGAACAGTTGTTGATAGTTTTCTATCCCCTCCGTGACGATGATCCGGTCTTTCTGTGGACTGAACGCCGTCTTCTTCTTCCTCTCTCCTTGCCCTTCCCTGACCCCGTGGTTCCGTGCTGGTCCTCTGTGGGGCTTGGGGAGTTTGGCATGTCCTCTGCACTCAGTCCGGGTGCATCCATGGTGCTACGCAGTTTGAATTGGTTTTGGTGTTTTTTTTCGTTTCTTTTATAGTGCATTTTCCCACAAGTAGTGTGGGATCTGCAGGCCTGTGGCTGGTTTTCGCTAATTGTTTTACCGCGATTGGCCTCATCACATGATTTTTTGCGTTCACATTTTGCATTTTTGCGGCGTGGCGTTGGATTTTGCGTGGCCATTTGACGCGTTATCTGGTGACTATCGCATGCTACCGCCGTGTTGTGAATACTTGGTTGGCACGGCGTAATTTTCCTGTGATGGGCTGCCATGTTGAGAGTTGTGTTAGGCTACTCTTGCGGTAGTTATCACACGTTCTTGTGAATATACCCCAATGTGTTCTGTAACGAAACTGGTGCTCATGTAAAGCGCTCTGATACCCGATGTCTCGGGTCTAGTTCGCGCAATATAAAACTCTAAAAAAAAATCATTGCCTGCAGGTTAGGCACACAGCTCTCCAGCAAGCATGGCTCGCCACTGCACTTCCTTTCTACCTCACGCTCTTCAGACACCGCAATGTGCACATCTCTCTATTAAGGTCTCCGTCTACAACATTTTATTAAAATATGGAGAGATTTTCCCGCTTGTCTTATTCTTGCTGCTTGCGTATTAAAGACTAGCAAAAAGGGATTTTGTTTCGATTGATATTAAAGACTTGTTCCAGGATGTCAAGGAGGGAAGAGATACTGAGCCACTTAAAACTATATGAACTAATCATTGATTTGAAATATGTTTAGAGCAATAAGGTCATAGCCCTCTATGTAACTATTGTTTAAATATGTTTAAGTGAGTTTTGCACTGTTGATGTTCTTTCCAATGAAAAAAAGAGGAAATATTAGAAACATTCTTTTTGTCTAATTTTTCTTGTAACAGTTTTCAAGATCTAAGTCTCAAACTCACTGAAGCAAGGCTTGTTTGGCCGATGCCCTATCCCACATGTAGCAAACATTTCACTAAAAGCAGTTCTGTGTTTTGCACCTGTGAAAAGTTTACATAAACTTGCGCTTTGCGCATGTCACTGAAATAAAAAGAGCTCTTTTATTATTTTGACCAGGCTAGGAGTAGAGCGACCATGGCAACCACAGGAGGCCGGCCACCCTACTCTTTGGTTTTGCTGTATCTCTTGGTCTGGCCTCCTCAATATCATGTTTCATGGGGTTTAAAATGTTAGCCCTTGAGTGTGGAATGAGAGATTTTACACCCTCATGGTCTGAGAACTTGGCGAGCATTGTGCGATAGCTCAGCTGCCCGCTGCTATTATTATTACCATTATGTATATGATAAAAAATGGGTTTATAGCTGACACTGTAAAACTGCAACTCATGGATTTAAAAATAGGGTCACTTATTAACCAGCAGTCTTTGTTTTACCAACATTAGAAGGATGAAAGTTTGAGCTACTAGGTTACATCATGGTTCTCGCCCACACGACAGCCTGTCGTCCAACGCCACTGCGGGCTGCAATGGCCACCACCTGCGAGCCGACCCAGGCCACCACAGACCCGCCCCAGGCCATCACAGACCCGCTCCAGGCCATCACGGACCCTCCCCAGGCCATCACGGACCCACCCCAGGCCACCACGGACCTGCCCCAGGCCATCACGGACCACCCCAGGTCACCACGGACCCGTCCCAGGCCACCACGGACCCGCCCCAGGCCACCACAGACCCGCCTCAGGCCATCACGGACCCGCCCCAGGCCACCACGGACCCGCCCTAGGCCATCACGGACCCACCCCAGGCCATCACGGACCCATGCCAGGCCATCACGGACTCACCCCAGGCCATCACAGACCCGACCCAGGCCATCACGGACCCAACCCAGGCCATCACAGACCCTCCCCAGGCCATCACAGAACTTGCTGGGGTGCACCCCAGCCATGAGCGAGCTCCTGTAAGTTGAGGAAGAACCCTTTTGTATGCAGCGTGTTTGCTGGCTTTACTTAATTGGTTCACAAAGATGGTGCTTGTTAAATATCTTGCAGTGTTAAAGCACCCGCTGAAGAGATCTCTGTGTGCCCGGTGATGTTCAGAGCATCATAATATTGGCATGATAAGTCTGAGGGTAATGTACTTGGTGAAGAGGTCTGTGTTTGTCTAGTGACAGTTTTCACTCGTCATAAAGTAGCTTAGTGCAGGCTTCTCCAACGAGTTTCTCGCGAGCTTCTGGTAGCTTTTCAGCCAGCTGTGAGTAGCTCTCCTGTGTGCAGCCCAGCCTACTCCATTAGAAGCTGTTGCTTGGTTGAATAGACGCATACCAACATTAAACAGCATGCATTCAAGATTAAAAATGGTGAATTTTCAGAACTCATCAGCTGATGCTTGGAGAAAAAGAATTGAATTTCAAATTCAAGCATTTCAACCCTTGAGTTGGGTAACAATAAACATTTGCTATATCCAAGAAACCCCTCTGGGTGAACATGTAGTTTACAAATACATATGTTATGTAATATTGAAAGCTGATATTTGAGAGACAAGTCATGCGGCGTGGGGAGACTTCTTACTGCCCTGGTGCCTTGCAGCTGTAGCTGTTCTGTATGACTCAGGTAGAGATGTTTAAAATTAAAGCTCCTGCTTTCCATCACCGCTGGCGTCCCCGCCTGACGCACTGACGCACTGACGCGATCACGGCTGGTGATCACGCATGAGGCAGCCACTGACGCAGCCTTCTGCTGTGGTCACTATCACAGCATTCATAGTAGGAGTGGTTTGGGCGGATTTCATTGAACATAAGTAGCTCTTATTAGAAAAAGATTGGAGACCCCTGGCATAGAGGGTTAAGGTGCCCCCTGCAAAGCACAACCTGTAACACGCCTATCACAGACTTCTATGTATTTGTAGATCGGGCAGTGGGTTTTGTCATAGAGAACTCTTTGTTTCTAGCAGTTCATAAGTTACAATCCTTCGAATATAACACGGTGAGTTATGAACCCCTGCATGCACACTGCAAGGCGTGAGGTTCGAAAGTTATTTTCCCCCAATCTTTCCTCCTTCTAAGGTACTAAACTCTGTTCCTTTGGGCGGGGAGGCATTCTTACCATACACAGCCCCAAGCACTGCGTTACGGTCTGAAACCTGAGTTTGTCTTTTTCCACACTCAGCATTCACAGCATACAAAGCCCACCAGTACGGACCACATGTGGCTACAACACCACGTATCGCTTATTGTCTTATGCAACATTTCCTATACATTGATTTACACACGTATGAATCATTGTCTCAGCATAATACATATGTGGGCCATGTAATGTGCTCTGACACACCACTAGGGACGAGTACGACCATAAAAGAAACGAAAGAATGGGCTATGAAGATATGATGCCACCCTTGGAGGGTGCTGATGTGGGAATCCGTGCAGAAGGAGGTCATGGAGGGATGACGAGGTGGGGGGGGGGAGGCGCCAACAAACATCTTCGCACCAGGTGTCATCAATACAAAAGCCGGCCCTGCAGGGGCCGAGGTCTAAAGCCTGGAAGGGGGGCTGCAATGAACAATGTGAGCCAAGGGACCATGCTCTACAGCGGGGGGGGGGGGGGCTGCCAAGAACAAGGTGAGCCGAGGGGCCGAGGTCTAAAGCCTGGAAGGGGGGCTGCCATGAACAATGTGAGCCAAGGGGACATACTGCAAAGCCTGGAAGGGGTGAGTTGCCAAAGGCAAGGTGAGCCAAGGGGCCACGCTGTAAAGCTAGGAGGGGGGGGGCTGCCAAGCACAAGGTGAGCCAAGGGGCCATGCTGTAAAGCTAGGAGGGGGGGGGGGGTAGGCTGCCAAGGACAAGGTGAGGCAAGGGGCCATGCTGTAAAGCCTGGGGGGGGGGGTAGGCTGCCAAGGACAAGGTGAGGCAAGGGGCCATGCTGTAAAGCCTGGAGGGGGGGGGGTAGGCTGCCAAGGACAAGGTGAGGCAAGGGGCCATGCTGTAAAGCTAGGAGGGGGGGGGCTGCCAAGCACAAGGTGAGGCAAGGGGCTATGCTGTAAAGCTCGGAGGTGGGGGCTGCCAAGGAGAGGCAAGGGGCCATGCTGTAAAGCTTGGAGGGGGGCTGCCAAGGACAAGGTGAGCCAAGGGGCCATGTTGATAAATGTGATTAAGGAACACGAAGCAACTAAGGGAACCTCCCAGCCCAGTGTGCTGCCTACACCCTAGGTAGGAGCATCCTTCATGTTACAAATGTTATGAAATGTTATGAAAAATGCAAACATCCTGAGAGAAGCAGACCTGAACTGGGGTCGGGGGAGGGAACTGCCCTAAACATTTACAGCAGTTCTTTTACGCTAATGGCCCATCCTGGAGTCCTTACTGTCTGTGAGAACGAAAGCAGAACTTTGTGACTTCAGGAATATAGTTTCCACCACTAAGGGATGTATTGGAAGTTTGAAAACTCCACACAGCTATAGAGTGATCATAACATAAGAGCATAATCAGAATTTTAGAATAAATAATAAAAATAATGTTTTTATTTTGCAGGAAGTGACATCACTGGTTACCCACCCACAGAACCCTGTACTCCTGCCTCCACCCAGGACGTATTTAATGACGGCTGCAGAGCAGATGATACAAAGGCAAGCCCATCTGTGCCTCGACCGCACCCAGTACCAGGAACTCTGGTTCTCCCCTACCCACCGATACCGTGTACACTTCTCCATGCTTTTAACTCTGGTCGACGCTTGCCACACTGCTGCCTCACCGCACCACACAACACAGAAAGAACATTCACATGTACCTCCTGCAAGTTCTCCTGCACACTCCCTCTCCAGCAGCACCCAGCGCCCCACTCGCTCCCACTCACACAAACCAGCCATTCACTCACACATAACCAACACCACCCAGACAACATGCCGCATTCGCATGCATGCGCTTCAACACCCGCTCGCTCACCAAACATACCACAGAGATATGGGACCTACTGTACAACCATGCTCCAGGCATGCTCTTTCTCACGGAAATATGGCTAAACCCAACCTTGGCACCAGACATTGCTGCAGCCATCCCCGCGGGCAACAAAATCATTAGGCAAGACTGTCAGCACAAGACCAGAGGTGGAGACGCCATCATATTCAAAGATACCATCAGATGCACCACCTACACGGGTACCCCCACCAGCTATATGGAACACTTCACGTTCAAATACGCATCACAGCCAACTTCTCCCTGGGCAGATCCCTTTTATACAGACTACCAGGGCCCACACCAATTACGCCAGTGACATCACGGTCTTTTTCACACCCCTCATCCTCAATGCCAGTGCCTTCAGGCACATCTAACACCTTAACTTTCAATCAATCAATCAAACAGCATTGGTAAAGTACAACCCTGTCCCCCCTAGGGGTATCTGGGCACTGTGTGGGTGTGAGTCTGAGCTCTGCAGGCCACCTGCTGTGGTCACATGCGGAGGTGTTCTTCCCAAAGATCAGTACTTCCGTTTTGTCGAGTTGAGTTGGAGGCAGTTGTCTCTCATCCATTTGGCTACGTTGGTTATGGCGTTGCAGAAGTTCATTTTGGCGTTGGAGGGGTCCTCGGTGAGCGAGAGGATCAGTTGAGTGTCATCTGCATAGGTGATTATGTTGAGTCTGTGGGATCTGACGAGATCTGTGAGGGGGATCATGTAGATGTTGAACAGGGCGGGGCTGAGGGATGATCCTTGTGGTACACCACATATGATGTCTTTGGGTGCAGAAGTGAAGGGAGGCAGTCAGATGCTCTGTGTACATCATGTAAGGAAGGAGGCGATCCACTTGAGGGCATCTTGCTGTATGCCTGTGTTGAGGAGTCTGTTTATGAGGGTGTTGTGGGAGTCTGTGTTGAACACCACGGAAAGGTCAAGGAGGATCAGGGTCATTGTTTCTCCACAGTCAAGGAGTGTTCTGGTGTCGTCTGTTGTAGCAATCAGCGTGGTCTCAGTGCTGTGGTTGGCATGGAATCCTGATTGAGAGGCGTCCAGTAGGTGGTTTTGTTCCAAGAATTCGGTGAGCTACTGGTTGATGGCTTTCTATAGAACTTTGGTCGAGTAGGGGAGCAGGGAGATTGGATGATACTTTTTGAGATCGTTGGGGTCAGCAGAGGCTTGCTTTCGGAGGGGTCTGATGTCTACATTTTTCCATCTGTCCGGGAAGGTTGCTGTGGAGATGGTGGTTTTGAAGATGCTGGTGAGTTGCGTGTTGATTGGGTTCGCTGTGAGGTTGTAGAGGTGGTGGGGGCAGGGGCACCTAAAAGACCACACAAACCCAATTCTACAGCCCTTCTTGAAAACCTTGGAAACTTTGGCCTTACCTAGCATCTTACCAAAACCAACCCACACCGCCGTAAACCAATTGAACCCGATTTTCTGCAACATCACAGTCGTCAAGCCAGCAACTATGACATGCATAGGCCGCGCTCCGGTTCGTTTCAGCATACCATCCCGCACCATCACAGACCTACATTCACTGGAACCACCCGCAGCAGCTGGAAAAGCATCACAGACGAGGAACGAGATTCCACTCTCTCCGTGCACACTAGCGATTACCTGAAATGCATCAAAAAGCTCAACAGCTTGATCACTGCATGCAACAACACCCAGGCTCCCCATAAGCACAACAAAACTGCAAGAGCCCAACTACAGGCCAGCAGGTACACAGGGGAGCTCAGGCTTCCGAAAGACTGCTGAAAGCACCTGGAGCGCAAATGGAGAACAACTCAAGACACAGCAGACATAGGGCATGATCACGATCTTGGCGGCTGGTATACTCAGTCACAAACGTGGCTGATATACCATCGGCCGTATTACAAGTTCTGTAGGATATAGTGGAATTATAATTTGGAGGACGGGGTACCTGTCACATTGTGACAGAGTAACCCTGAGATTGTAATCAGGTCCAAAGACATCCTCAAAGCAGCCCTAAGATGCTGCCACCAGCAGATTTGGAACACCAAGCACATTTGTCTTGCAGATCGTATCAACGCCAGCAATAACAGCAGAAAGGAGATCATCGCCATCGCCAAAGATTTCAGCGCGCCTCCTGCGGCCTCCAGCAACATCACCCCCTCACAAGACCTTTGCAACAAATTCTTCTGTAGCTAAATCACCTCCACATACAGCAACTTTGACCTACAACCAGGCCCATTCACTGTTGCAGCTAAACTTCCCATCACGCCGATGAATGAACCCGGACCTCGTGGCCTGTCATCACGACGATCAAAAGCTCTGTTACCATGAATACCATCCACTCAAGTGTTCATCGGACCCTTGCCCCAACCACGCCTACACCAAAGGACTTCTACCAATTACTAAAGAGCTTACATCCATCCTCAGCGCGTCAATCGACTCAGCCACATTCCTGAACATCAGAAAACATGACACGTCATGTCCCTGCTCAAGAAACCATGCGCTGACCCAGTCACACTTTCTAACACCAGACCAATCTCCCTCTTACCATACCCAGCAAAGGTTTTAGAGAAACTAATCAACTGATGCCTCAGCAACCACCTCAACAACCACCAACTCCTCAATGCCATGCAGTCCGGATTCAGGCCCAACCACAGTACAGAAACAACACTCATCGACACCACAGACGAAACATGCATGATCCTGGACAGAGGGGACAGGGCAGCTCTCATTCTCCTGAACCTCTCTGCAACATTCGGCATGGTCTGCTCACCCCATTCTCATTAGGTGCTGCAAAAGATTGGCATCCAAGGACCCGCCCTCCGCTGGATCTGCTCCTTCTTAACGGATAGAACACAAACTGTCAGTCTGGCACCTAACTCCTCGGAAGCCCACAAACACATCTGTGGAGTGGCTCATGGTTCATCGCTCAGCCCCACCCTATTCAAAGCATACACGATCCCTCTGGCCAACGTCATCCTTCAGAGCCGGACTGCGAACAGCAACCAGCCCTGGCAGGTTGCTGCTCGACCGGGCCCAGGGGCGCTGGGGGGTCTTGGGATATGGGAGCAGGTAGCAAAAAGCAATGCTCCCGCTTTTCTTACATTGGGCCGATATTGCAGCACTGTAGCAAAACCGGACGCCTGTAAGAAAAGTGCAAACTGGCCCCCACCCCTCCGGCACCCCGGGGAAAGGCCCGGTGCCCGCTCTACAGCCTGTCCAGCCCTGTCATCCTTGCACACATCAACATCAACATCCTCTGCTGACATGCTACTCATATTCTGCCTCTGAGACAAGAACCGCAAAAACACAACACAACACAACACAAGAAACAAGTTCACGGCCTGCATGACCCAAGTCGCTAACTGGATAAAAGCCAACTGTCTCAAGGTCAACACCAACACAACAGAAGTAGTGGTCTTCAGCAAGAGCACCTCATCATGGGACTCCAACTGGTGGCCGGCTGAACTCAGACCCACACCCATGCCCAGAACCCATGCCAGGAACCACAGAATAATCATTGACAGCAAACGGGACATGACCGCACAAGTCAACGCTGTCACTGCATCCTGCTTCCACACCCTAAAGATGATGAGCACGATCTTCAAATGGCTTCCAAGCAAGATTAGAAAAATTGTCACTCATATTCTTTTCACCAGCAAGTTGGACTATTGGAACACCCCATATGCCAGCCTCTATGCGAGGATCACCCAGCAACTCCCTAGAAGACTAGAAACCATCCAGAACTCGGCAGACAGACTCACCCTCGACCTTCCACACAGAACTCACATCACACCACAACTCAGAGAACTACACTGGCTCAAGATACACAGACGGGCTCAATTCCAACTCCTCACACACAGTGCTTTAAAAGGGGAAAAATAAGTGCAGGTACTCATTAAAATAGAGGTGTGGCAAGTGGGCGAGGCTAGGGGCGGGGCTAAGGGCAAAATAACATCATACATAGAGACTTCTGTACCAGTTGCAGCACATATTAAAACACATGAGAAATGTATTTATGTCAAAAAACACAGATTAACTCATAAAACAAAATGAAAGTCATGATGGCACTTTCTCCCGAATGGTCGCTGCGCACCTGATTGACAGTGCAGGGTCTGTCTAGAGACCCTGCCCTGTTAATCACTGCGTGACACAAGCCCTCTCACCCCCCTGCAGTTTGGGGACAATGAAATGGGCGCTGCTGGAATCTTCACCAGCAACTCTGTAAAAGGATACTTCAGCCAAGTTAATTACGAGCTCCTCGGAGGCAGAACGGCCTCTGCCCTGCACAGAGAAACCGAGACTGCCGTGCCGAGGATCGGGGTACCGGTACTCTTCCTGGCTACAGAGAAGAGCCGGTACTGACGGCAAAAAAATTCGGAAGTGCCGGTACTCAGTACCGGTGAGTACCGGATCATTTATAGCACTGCTCACACACATATTCAAAGCACTACACAACTTAGGCCCCACTTACGTGAACAGTTGCATCTCTTTCCACCAACCACCCAGACACCTCCACACCACAGGACTCTCCCTCGCACACATCCCTCGTATACACAAACCAGATCAGGAGGACGGCCGTTCTCTTACATCGGTCCTGGAAGCTGTCCACACATATCCTTGAGTGTGAACATATGCTCACATTCAGACCTTCCAAGGTATTTTGGCAGATACCTTGCTCATAGCCTGCTGAATGCCATTATAGATCGAATCTTTGATTAAGTTTTTAACCTTCTATCCATTTCAGAAAAACCCATCATTTGTCTCTTCAAGACAAAATAGACTTTCATGGCTGAAGACCCACATATCACCTGATGAATTTATAGGTAGTCTCCGTGTATATTTTTCTTTGACCTTTGTACACCTATCTCTTGGGACTCCACTTTCAGAATTCACTTCATTTTACTTTATTTTATTTTAATGCCATGCACAAATCACCAATGGGTCGTTTCTGCTGTCCCATATTTCACCCCAATATGCATGTTCCCGCGCTCACAAAAAACTCCACATCTAAAGTGCATGATAGCAACCATTTGAACTTAAAAATTCACTTTCGAAAAGAAATTAAGTGTTTCCCGATCATTTGTCAATTTCAATTCCTTGTGTTTATCTTACAGACACCCAGACATACCTTTTAACTATCCCATTCGCTAACTCTGGCAGTTGGTCCTGAAGAAGGTGGTTCTCCCACTGAAACGCGCGTTGACCGCGAAATTGCCAATATCAAAGATATTGAAAGCTAACATCCTTTCATTTTCTGTCAACTGGAGAAATCTGACCAATTTAAAGTTTTAGCTTCCTTTTTATCTCTAGACTATTCTCTTTATTCTTTTCTGTTTGAATGCAAGTATGAAGTATGAATGGATAGCAAATGCTTTTTTATATTGTAGATGTCTAGGATGTCTTTTTTCACATTTATTCTATCTGTAAAAATGTTTGTATCCCAAATCATGAGTGTAAAACCTAACAAGCTTTATTTTCTGCTCTAAATTATGTATAAATCTTGACAAGACGAAAAAAGAAAAAATAAATAAAAAATATATTTTGTTTATAAAACTCTAGTCAATTGAATTCTATAAAAATATTGTGACAATATGAAATAAAATGTATTCTTGATCAGTTAGATTGGGAAATGCAGAATCTGTAGAGATCTATTGAAGAATCATACAGGCTGGTTTAGAGGTTCATACTAGATATTTCTTTGTTTGCTCCCTCCTCTAGGGCCTTAATTTAAATAGGGAGACCCTCCTCTCATTGTGTTGTGCTGCTGGAATCTTCACCAGCAACTCTGTAAAAGGATACTTCAGCCAAGTTAATTACGAGCTCCTCGGAGGCAGAACGGCCTCTGCCCTGCACAGAGAAACCGAGACTGCCGTGCCGAGGATCGGGGTACCGGTACTCTTCCTGGCTACAGAGAAGAGCCGGTACTGACGGCAAAAAAATTCGGAAGTGCCGGTACTCAGTACCGGTGAGTACCGGATCATTTATAGCACTGCTCACACACATATTCAAAGCACTACACAACTTAGGCCCCACTTACGTGAACAGTTGCATCTCTTTCCACCAACCACCCAGACACCTCCACACCACAGGACTCTCCCTCGCACACATCCCTCGTATACACAAACCAGATCAGGAGGACGGCCGTTCTCTTACATCGGTCCTTAATCATAGAACGGCCTCCCACTCCACATCAGAGCCTCTTTCTTTCTTCTTGAATTTCACAAGAAGCTGAAGACCTGGATTTCCAATTAACCAGCCTCCACAGGTAGGGCTAGCCGCACACACCCCTGCTCAGCGCCAGCATACCCTCAGGAGTGATAGCGTGCTTTACAAATACACATATATATTAACACAATGGGGTGACCCTGTGTCCCTAGGAACCTGGGTATTTAACGTATAAAGAACAATGGTTCCCTTGGGTAGAAACAATGCGTATTGTAGTTAGCCGTAGTTACTTCAGCATAACATATAATACATTTCTGAAAGCAAAAACATTTCTGGAACAAAAGGGGAAAGAGGAACAAGAACACAGAGAAAGGATTTTCAATGATTTATGTATCAGAATTGATAACATTCGATAAACAGAAACACATTGCAGAATTTTATACTTCCAAATTCATACAGTGATACAAAATAGTGAGATAGTGGTGCTCAGTGGTGATATAAATACATAGTGCAGTGAGGTGAGGGTGGGAGGATGTGGTTTGTTTTTGAAAGGCCAGATTCAAAATGCAGTAACAAGTAAGTTAAACAAATTAAATAGTTGGTAACAACTATGTCCTGCAATCTGTGCCACAATAGATCGTCGACGTTTCAACCCTATGGGCGCTTGGTGGAGTGTCACAAGCGGGTCTTCATCAGGACTGTGGAGGAGGAGGCCCTAGGATTTCAAGGGCGGTCAAGGCAAATTGATTGGAGGGGTATGGTTATTCTAACAGGATGTCAACTGTGAAATGAATTGCACAGAAGATCAAAGAATGATTGTTTTCTTGGGCTGGTAACACGGAGTCCTCACGAAACACTGCTTCCTTGTAGCCCATAGGGTTGAAACGTCGACGATCTATTGTGGCTAACGCGTGAAACCTTGCTTTAGCTTGGGGATTCCTAACGCCCAGCTTTGCATCTGTTATGAGATGCAAAGTGGGCGTTCCTGACCTAACATGACAGGAGAAATGTCGCTAAGCGACATTTCTCCTATCATCAAGCCCCACGCTATGAAGCATAGCGTCAGGAAAAGTAGCGATAACCCCTGTTATCGCTACTTTCCTTACGCCTGCTTCAGGACTGACTTAGCCATGATATCCTATGGTAGGTTGATATCATGGCTAAGTTTGTGAGTCCCTATCAACAAGCTAACGCCAAATTGCGTGAGATTATCGCTGGATTTCCAGCGATAATCTCACATTAGGCTGTTTGCGTGAGGATTTTTATCGCTGAGGAGATAAGCGTTGCTAATAGCACGCTATCTCAGAGATAAAAATCCACGTTACCCGGCGATAATTATCCTCACATTAAGAGCGCTGAGCGATAATTATCGCCGGTTGTTGCTGATATGCCCCAAAGAAAGCTACTTTACAAACGGCACGCATTGCCGTGGTGGACACAGGTGTGGATGCAGGTAGCAAGAGTGAGAAAGCAATCTGAGAGGTTCCTCCTATAGATGGCAACTCAGTAGAAATATTTTGGCCCTACTTCCAGTTCACGAAAGCATCATTGTTTATCTTTGCTGCCAGTGCCAACAAACTGACACGCGTGTTCTTTACACCACTAAAAATACGTCGCTACGCATGCAGAACACAAATGCAATACGCCTCATAAAGCACAAACAGCCCCAGAAAACAAATAGTGCTTCGTGCAACATGAGCTGGCGGCTCCTGCGTCCAGGTAGGCATCCTCGATTAAAAAGACTTCTACAAATGAATAGCAGATGTACATTGGCATGCCAACAGCAAACTCAGGCATTAACACTCAGTGAATTAAACACCAGCAGCTGACTCCTGCTGCGATCTGCATACCACTTATTGGAATCGCGTCATGGCCAATTCGTTCTTTCATCCTTTCGAGGTTGGTAAAATGAGTAACGTTGACACCTATTTGAATAATGCTTTAGAAAAACACAACTGTAAATGTAAGAAGCACGGCAGGTATTATTGTTTATGTTATGGAGGCAATTAATGTACACTGCAAACCGAGTTCCATAAGCAAATCACATTTAAGAAATACAAGAACCAGAAATACATTGGTAGTAACAGGGAAGACAGTTCCACTAAATATCTTTAAATAAAATGATGGGGCTTATTTACAAGCCCCTTGCGCCGAAGGTGCCTCACTTTTTCCCATTATTAAAAGTGACGCACCGGCAGCACAAGAGGCTTGTAAATGAGCCCCTAAATCTGGATAAAGTTACGTGCACAAAAAAAGACAATCACTGCTATCTACACGGCTGTAGGTTCCCTCCATGCTGCACCAGATTACTTTGCTGTGTATTCGAGCTATTAAAAGTGCAGTATGTTCCGAGTTGAAGCTCCGAACTCCACGATTTAAAAGCAGTGCAGCACCTACCACACACAACCGCGCCTTCCACCCGCCCAGCGTCGAAACAGAGTTGTCTTGCCACAATTGCCATAAATAGCCTCCATGGGGGGGAAAACGTACAATTAACTCTCTGCAATCCACTGGCTGTGGCATCTGTCATGGCACCGAAGGGCGGCGCGCGACGGGTCGGCAGAGGCTCCCGGCAGCCTGGAGCGCACCTCTGCAGCTGAAGCAGGCCAAGCCAAGTGAGTAGAAAAAAGTGCGTGGGGACAAATAATGGAGAGAGTGTCACGCCGCAGGTAAAAGATCAAATCCCGGTGGGCGTGGCCAAAAGGAGACAAGGCGGCAACAAGGAGGGACTAAGAAGCCTCCTTTACAATGAAAAGCCAGCGTTTTGCATGCAACACGACGAGAACTAATTAGAAAGATGGGCGGGGCTTCAACTCCGCCTCCCAGAGCTTCGAATCTGAATTGATTCCAAGAAGCTCTCGAATGCCGACAGCAGAGCATGCACTGCTTTCGACAGCCGAGACCTAATTCAACTCCTCCTCCCAGAGCTTCGGAATCTGAATTGATTCCAAGAAGCTCTCGAATGCCGAGAGCAGCGCATGCGCTGCTTTCGACAGCCGAGACCTAAAAATGCGAGAGCTTAGAGGCTATTCTGTCTGAAATATTCGCTGTAGAAGAACGAGTACTAATTTCTACTGAGGGACGGCAAAGTTTCAGACTCACCCAGGTATCGGGGTGCCTGTGTCCCCCATGAACCCCATTGCTTAGCACGTTTTCAGCTTCCTAGCAATACAGGTTGTGCTCTCTTGAAACGCACTAGTCATGGGTGTCATGGGAGTCACGAAAGGCGAAGGCAAACCTGCAGACATTCCAGATCCCACTGACAGATTCTCTTAGAGATAGAAACTCACCCTGCTCTGGGAATGTACGAGGGGTGGGAGGTATCCGCTGCATTCCCCCCAACTCACATCTGGGTACCTGAGTCTGGATGAAAGTAAAAAAAAAGGGAAATGCTTTAAATGGTCATTTGTTTCAGCTGGTCCAGGAGTTTCTTCATAAGAGTGTGCCTGGCTCAGCCGCAGCGCCCACAGTCGGGATGGGAATACATCCTGAGGCTCCATCCACTCACTTACTTACACTTTATATACAGCGCTTGGTAGTGAATGTTTCTTGGCGCTGGGAGGAGGGCGGCCAGGGGTGATGTGGATGGGACTGTGTCAGGGCCTCATGAAAGAGGGGGAGATAAGCTGGACCTCACCCTGGCTCTACCGCGTGAGCACATTTGCAGTTTCTAACTCAGGGCCTCATTTACAGAGAATTGATATAGGACAGCGTTGCAAGTCTTTTTGCTGCGCTGTCCTACGCCAATTCAACAGGACAGGAAGGCGCTGTATTTACAAGATATGGTGCATTCCTATCCTTTAAGCCTGCGCACAATTAGCAGCCATGTGCCAACGCGGGCACCATGGTGGAAGTGTGTCTGTGTTGTTGGCAGGATTGTTCTTGTGCAGGAAGTGGCACCTTCCTGTAGTGGTCGACGTGGGAATAAAAGTAGGGACTGTGGGCGGAGAATCAGAGGGCGGGAATAACATGAGGATTGGGTCAGTGGGCGGAGTCAGAGGTGTGGCCAGAAAGAGCAAAACGTCCCAATTTTTAGTATTTGTGTGCCATTTCACTGTCCAGTTACAGCTTATTACTGGATTTAATTCAACGAAAGGCTTCATGTTTATTTAAGGTTTAATATGAGTTATTGACATAAAAATACATTCACAAAGTGGGACATGTTTCCAATCACAGAATGTGCCAAACACACTTAAAAGTGGAAGAAATGCATTTCTCTCCGTGCCATGCAGAATCCATCAGCACTTCTCCGCCCTTTTTCCAAAAGAGCAGTTCAGACAGGAATGGCAAAATATCCCAGTTTGCAGATGTTTTCTATATAATTATGGCTCTGCCATGTAATACATCATCTGCTGCATGATCTGGCAATTTTAACTAAAATATTGTATGTATCTCAAACAGATCAAAAGTTACTAAAAAATTTGACTTTTGTGGTTGCGAGGTGGAGGGCCCTTTGCAAAGGTTGACTTGTCACCTTTCTCACTGCTGCATTTGCGTGTTACACTGGTACTGAGGCAAAATCTTTGCAGACTGTTAGCATGTGTAAAAATGTCGAAATAATACAGTATCTGAAAATGTACAGCATTATACAGCATATTAACAAGCCCCTATCGCCACAGGAACGTCACTTTTTACAACGTTCCTGTGGCGATAGGGGTTTCGCCTTATTTATAAGGCAGCGTTAAGCGATTTAATGTGGCTAACGCTGCCTTGTAAATAAGGCCCCCCTTTCAAGCTATGCTTAGTGTGAAAGGGGAGGGGAGGGCAATGGGTGTTACAGTGGCCGTTCCACCGCAACACCCATTGATTCTGATGCTGCCTCCTATTTACAAGGGAAGTGTAAATAGGAGGCAGCGCCAGAATTAAAACCAGAGAAACCTGGTATTACCCTGGTGCAACAAGGAGAAATGTTTAATTTCTCCTCGTTTTTGCTGTTTTCATGTGTGCTGCGTTGTGCAGCAAAAGGTCCCCCTTCCTGCACATAAACAATAATTTTTAGGGCTCGCGCCTGCGTTGCAGTGCTTAGCACTGCTCGCACAGTGAGAGCCCTTTTGTATGGGGTTTTGAAAGCTGACCACATGCTCGTGCGTGTGATCAGCTTTCGCCGTCAGGCATTGGCTTTCGCGTGTTTTTTTTTACAAAAAAAGGCACGCGATTGGGCAAAGGCGGGCGCATGTCCCGTCTTTGCTATGCCCATTCCCGACAGTGGCTAGCACGTGCAGAAGCGCGTGTTCGCATTGCTGTCGCTGCCGCGCTCCCTCCCCCCGCTCCTCTGTGGTGCGCATACACCACTAGTTGTTGACAATAGCAATCGCGGTGCGATCGCTTTCAGTGCCGCTTGTTTTCTTTACTTTTGGTATAATAGCGGCACCCGCGCTTTACTTTTGATGTTATAGTGCGGGTGCCACAATTATACCAAAAGTAAAGAAATAGAAAAAAACATCTATTTCTTTACTTTTGGTATAATCGCGGCACCCGCACTTTACTTTTAACATTAAAAGTAAAGCGTCGTTGCTGCGATGCTTGTTAGAAATGGCAAGCGGCACTAATTATCCACCACCCTCTGCCACACCCCCACCTCCAGCCACAGTTCTCTAGTGAGTATGGACGAACACCACGGGCGTCCAAGCAACACAGCCATGACATTTTGTGGTGCCCTGAGAGACACAACACCTTTAATCGATGGCTTTTTTGGAGACTAGAGCCTCTCTGTGTTGATCGGTCTCTATGACAAACAATCTTGCATTAAACTCTCCTGTTGTGACCAATATGTTGCTGATATCACAGTTGTGAGATGTAAACTGCAAGCATACAAACGTGTGTGACTTGAAGGCTATCCATTCACACCATTAGGTAAGTGGGGAATTACCACAGGAATTGGATACCGCACCCAATCAGCTAAGCAAATTTACTTTTTTCAGTCATTTCCCAACCAGAAATTTCACAAGCTCTTAGCTTTCGGGTAGGAAACTCAGGCAGTTTGTTATTCCTGCATCTCCTTTAACTCAGGAACACTAGATCAGAGTACACAGTTTTCAGAAACAAGGGCGAATGGATAGATGTTATTTTCTAACACTAGCTGATTGCTTGCAAATCTAGGATTTTTTTTTTATTTTTATTTAAGAATCACAAACTGGCAGGTGGAGAACGGAATGGCTAGTGGTAGGTGTAAATGTCCAGGGTCTGTGCTGCCAGGTGGATCTGCGCACCCAGAGACTCCGGATGTTTTACAGTGATAATGCTCAGGAGTGCAGACTGATGATACAAGGCAGTGCTCATGGGATAAGTTTAGTTTCAATCTAGTCAACCAGAGATGAGACCCATCATTAGGTCTCGGCTAGCGAAGGCTGCGCTTGCGCAGTCTCGCTCGCGAGATATAATGACTTGGAGAAGAGGGGCTTGAACCCGCCCCTCTTCTCCCCTCTTCTCCATTGGCTGGCCTCTTGAATGCTGGTCAGCCATTGGAGAAGAGGTCCGTCACTCCGAACAGGCCCCGTCCTTTTCGGATTCGGGGGCGTGTTTTTTGCTACTTTTCTAATTATCTCCTCCAGCCAATGGCAAGACGAGAGAAAAGAAAAACACGCCCCCGAATCCGGAACCACCGCTGCCTTTCTCCGAGGCATTTCTGCTTCGCCTCGGAGAAAGGCGGTGGTGTGCTTGTTTAACACCTCTTTTCGGCAAGGCCGGCGTGGTCCATCACGCGGCGTCCCAGCTCTCCCCACGCTCCATAAACGAACACTTCGCAAAATATTTTGGCATGTGGGAAGTCTCCCAATCTTTCTAACATCACCAAAAGTTAAGAGGGAGGGACGAGAGGGCGGGGGAGCCTACCGCTGAGAGTGAGCTATGGCGGGGTGGCAGGGATGCCTCTGCCAGTTTGTCTTCCGTGCCCCAGCCCTCCGCCTCCCGCTAACGCAGCCTCGTCGCCACCGTTGGTCCCTGAGCTAACATCGCCGCAGCTTCCGTTCCTATCGGAGCTGCCAGACTCTCGACGCTTGACCCTAGAGCCTGCCTTTCGTGATCCGTCACGCGGTGTCCCAGCTCTCCCCACGCTCCATAAACGAACACTTCGCTAAATATTTTGGCATGTGGGAAGTCTCCCAATCTTTCTAACATCACCAAAAGTTAAGGGGGAGGGACGAGAGGGCGGGGGAGCCTGCCGCTAAGAGTGAGCTATGGCGGGGGCGGCAGGGATGCCTCTGCCAGTTTGTCTTCCGTGCCCCAGCCCTCCACCTTCCGCTAACGCAGCCTCGTCGCCACCGTTGGTCCCTGAGCTAACATCGCCGCAGCTCCCGTTCCTATCGGAGCTGCCAGACTCTCGACGCTTGACCCTAGAGCCTGCCTTTTGGGATTTGCCTATTGTCCCGTCCCCCCTCATTACACGCACCCCCTCCCGCCGATTGTAATCTCCCCTTCTCCACCCCCGCGTTCACTAATTTTAGCCTCTTCCAGAAAGCGGGACAGTGATGTAATGCAGTGGGCCAAAGGCGATGACTTTGGATCGCCTTGTAGGTGACTTCTGCAGGGCGAGGACGGCTCTGTCTTCCTGGTATTAATAGGATGTCTTTCGGCAAAATACTTTAGTGGGGCAGCATCCCTGGGCCCAGCAAATGTGCCACCACCCCAGAAAATAGAGGGGTGCTTTAATTTAGTGGGATGGTCGGGTTTCTTTGGTTATGATTGCACCTTTAGCCGCCTAAGAACAAATCCTGGTTACTTTCCCGGTCAAAGGTCTTCAGAAAACTGTAATAAAAATAAAATACAAAAAACGCCCACCACTGAATCCATAAAACAAATACATTGATACCTTTTTTGATGTGTAATGTCATGGTGTATTTGACGTGCGACCTGGAAATATGTAGCTTATTATTTGATACAGTGTTCTTTCTTTTAAATGATTTAGCTGAATTTTAGGATTTCAGTTGTATGAAATAATTGTGTATATGTGGGGATAGCAGCGTTAACATCTATGATTCGGAATTTGCCTGGGGGAGGTCTAACGAGTGTACCATGAAATTGAGGAATTCAGCTTTATTCCCAAGATGGCTACCTTGTAGACCAACGAACGAAATCTTCAGCTTGGCGTCCGTTGTCTATTTCCACTCGATCTCCGCTCTCAAACCACTAGATCTCTATGCTCTTGTTTTCCTTTCGTGTCACACGAGGCCAGACTACAACGCTCCCGGGGGAAGGGGGGAGGGAGAGCGAGAGGGCAGTCGGGGAGGAGCGTCACCGCAACCTGTGCTGCTTCTGCTGACTCTATCGGTGCATTGTGGGATCGCGGCGGGCTCCTCCGGAGGCTCGAGCCAGGTCGCCCCCCTCCTTCCCCAGCAGGTCCAAGATGGCGGACGCGGAGGCAGCGGCGGAGACGCAGGCGCCCGTGGAAGAAGACACCTGCCCGGGCTCCTTGCCGGATTTCGCGGTGGTCTGCTTATTCCTGGAGCGGTACGGGACGCTGCTGGAGCTGCCCGAATTTACCTTCCTGCAGCTGGAGCGAGTGTTGCGGGATACCGGCCCAGGTGAGCGGTATTTAGTCTTTCACGTCTTTAGTCCCTGATTTCCCCAACAGCCACTCTAAGATCTGTGTGTGTGTGTGGTAGGCTCTATGTGTGTGTGTGTGTGTATGTGTGTGCCTCTGTGTGTGTGGCTCTGTGTGGGTGGCTTTTTTTGTAGGTGGCTCGATGCGTGGGTGGCTCTGTCTGTGTGTGGGTAACTCTGTGTGTGTGTGTAGGTGGCTCTGTGTGGGTGGCTCTATTTGTGTTCAGGTGGCTCTATGTGAATAGCTCTGTGTAGGTGGCTCTGTGTGGGTGGCTCTGTGTGTGTGGGTGGCTTTGTGTGTGTGGCTCTGTGTGTGGGTGCAAATGCAATAGGTCTCGCATTTGAGAGAGATTAAGCTATTGACATTGTAAATAACAATGCCGTTTCTTTAAATGTTTTAAAAACAAAAACATAAACAAAAAAAATGTCATGAGCAATGCCAATAGCTCTAACTTTAACAATGCCGAGACCATTGCATTGTAAATGCTTGTTTTTGTTTTGCGATTGAATTTCTGTTGGTTTGTTCCAAGGACTGTGGATGAATGAATGTATTGATCATTGTTTTTTATTAATGCTGTCTTGCTGAGACGCCATTGCTTCTAGGTACTAATGTACATACAGCACATTGATGAGCCAGCACTCAGTAGTAATAGAGAAAGAGAAGATCTTAGAGTTAATGGAGGGCAAACACCACTTGAGCTCAAGGAAGGAGGGGGGCTAGCTTCAATCGAAGCAGGACTAGAAGAAGTGTCTTCTAAGCGCTTTGGGAGTGGGACCTTTCTCAGTCTTTCCAGCAATTTTACTTCATGCCTATCCTGTCTGTTGATGCAATGCTTTTGAATGGCAAAGTATGACTCAAAGGGTCACTCATATACAATACATACATGTTAGTTGGTGAACTGATAAATATCAAGAACTCTGAAAGCGTATGTTCTCATAAAACATTTGACAATAGGTTTGTCCTGTCCGAGCCTTTTTGAGGATAACAGGACACAAGGGCTGCAAGAACCGTGTCATAGTTATAATTGGTGCAGCAGGTGCAGTGGCGCTGGGGTGCAGCAGGTGCAGTGGCATTGAGGTTCAGGTCCCTGAGGAGCCCTCTGTACCCTGAACATTGCTGCATTTTTCCACCCCACCAGCGGTCAGAGGAGCCATTTCCCTTGTTTGCAACAGGACCCATTGAATTCTTAGTGTGCTGCTGTGCAGGAGCCCACCATCAGGGCAGTACTGATTAGAGAAGCAAAAGAAAGAGGGACACAAGTAAAAATACAGGCTATGAAAGAAGAGAGGGTGCAGAGAACATCTGAAAAGATGTGAGAGACCATAGTCATCCTGAGTGTAAAGATTTCAGTGGGCAAAAAAGAGAGTCGAATATAAGAATTGTTTATCACGGTTCCAATGCATGCAGTGTGTAAAGTGGCAAGATCTGCAAGAGATAAAAGCAAAAAATCCAAGGCGTTCAAAAAAATTAGATTTGCAAAGTTCTTTGCAACGCGAAATGCTATTCCTTGTGAATTGCAGGAGATTGGGAACACAACGGCATTCAGCCATTCCTTGTGATTCACATGGGAATGTATCAATGCTTGTGGCTGCTCAAGGATTGAAAGCTTCCAGACAGCCGTGGAGGAAACAGCTTGCATCCTGTGTATGGTAGCTTTGTGTCTCTGGATGCATGTATCATTCCTACAATCCACTGTCTGCCCCCACCACTATTCCGCTCACAATGTGACCTATTAGCATTGCCGCTATAGGCCCCAGAAGTTTGAATTTCACCTGACTTCACCTGATACAAAATTTAGCAAAAGGCACGCAAATGATTGACGGACTGCGTAACAAATCAAACATTCACTCCCCGTCAGGAGATCTGGCTTAAATCTATTGTTCCTTTGCTCACCACGCCACCCCAGTTTAGACCTGGCCATATGCAAATCAGTCTTGACCCTGTGCCTCATGGGAACAGTCCAGCCTGAACTGCCAAGCAAGGTCCTCCCTGGACCGGAAACACGCATCCCAGGACCGGTTTCGGGGTTTCACCCTTCTTCAGCCAGGATAGCTTGATTCCAGTGGCATGGAGAGCACAGGACCCATGTCTGGGCATACCTGGCACACTTAGGGCGAGAAAGCAAAAGACACACAATTGATGGACGGAATGCAGAACAAATCAAAACATTCACCCACAGTCAATAGATCTGGGTTAAATCCATCATTCTTTTGCTCACCATGCCACCCCAGGTTAGACCTGGCCATAAGCAAATCAGTCTTGACCCTGTGCCTCATGGGAACAGTCCAGCCTGAACTGCCAAGCCAGGTCCTCCCTGGACCAGAAACAAGCATCCTAGGACCTGCTCTGCCTTCTGTAGCAAGATCTCTTCTCTAAGGTGGGCAGGAAATAGGACTGCATGGAAACAGCTGATGAGCAGGCCTTTGCCATGAGTTGCAGCAGACACACACTGCAATGCTGGCGGCTCGACGGGCACATCTTATCCATTCTCCGCTATAGCAGACTACCGCCTCTCCAAGGACGAAGCCATTTGCAGCTGCTGAGAGGCTTGGCGTATTCGGAACACTGGGCATCAGCAGTTGAGATGCTTTCCCTAGTGATGCCGGCCCTTTTCCCCCTTTTTTTTTTTACCTTTTTCTTAAATGACCTGCTTTTTTCCCTTTGCAAAGTTCTTGAGGGTTCTAAGCTTAAAATTCTGCATCATTGAGAACTGTGTGTTTCACAACTTTGCATATCTGCCTGCACCCTCTATCCTTGAAGTGTCCCTTTGCGAATGCAGAGATGGACGTCTGCTGGTCACAAGGGTCTGCTGAAGGAAGGCTCGCTCATAAATATGGATCAGGCAGGAATTGTGTGCATCTTGGAGACTATCCTTTGCACTTGGATGAATGTACACATGCTGCACGATGCAAAGAATGAACCGAATTGATGGCCCAAGAGAGGCATTTGTGAAGTGTATAAAGGATTTACAAACTGTTGGCGAGAGAGATGAAAAAAGAACAGGCTTCAAAGGAAAAAAGACATAAAATGAACTCCCCACAGTTTCCCAACGCAAAATCGATAACTAACTGTCAACTCTGCTACTGCTCAGGTGTTGCCACCTGTGGCAGAGCCTTTTAAAACAAAGTGGTGTTAGATTGCCGAAACACATCGACCTCATTCCCTCTATGTGCACCCATAAAAAAACAAGCACTGGCATAGCCAATAGGTCTCGCTTCTGGGACCTTATAAGTGTTTAGTTATGCAGCACAATATTCTTGGTGCAACAACATCAACTGTTGCATGGCTAAACACTGATAAGGTCCCAAAGGCGAGACCTATTGGCTATGCCAATGCTTGTTTTAAAATGCAGTTTTGCAACTTCTATGTGTGTTACAAAACGGCATTTCAAGATTGTTTATGTGCAGCAACAGGGACCTTTCTGTACACTCTGCACGCAGACACCCTTGCACTATGGTGCAAGGGTGCCTGCGTTGGCGCGAGGCTGCTAAGTGTCGTACCAGCGCTGCACCATATTCTTGTGAATATAAAATGCCAGAGTGAGGCGTTAAACCAGGAAGGCTATCGCCTCACTCAGCCACTCCCCTTGTGAATATACCCCTTAGTTCGGTGTGCACGCACATCCTGCATTGCCACTTCCTAGTGAGTTGCACTGCTACTGCTGAAAGAAGGCCAATGGAGGTACCAATGGGTGAGGCGGACTGGCCTCAAGGGTCCTGTGGCCTCAGTGACTGTCACTGTTGCTCTAGGGTCTGCTGCTTCATAGGCCTGCCCACTAGACGAAAGGTGACCTTCAGTAGGAATTGTGGTGGACAGGCCTTCAAGGTTAACCCACACTTGCCACCGCTAGGGTCCACCTGCTGATGCCAAGACACCAGGGCTTGTAAAGTCCAGCAGGGTCTTCTAAGGTCTAGCATGGGACTGTGCTCCCTCAGTAGAGCGGAGTGGTCTGGTGGACTCGTCATAAAGGCTGAACCTGGTTCTCCAGTTCCAAATTCGGCAATGTGGCCATAGTGCCACATCCTCTCCCCCACTGAACACTATACTGCCCCACTGAGAGAAACTCGCACTGCCTTCAGCTACAATCCAACTGTGCCCGCTACAAACACTTGGATGCGACCCAATTCAAATTATGCACTAGACAAGAGTAACATGCTGCTGGAAAAAAAAGTAACAACATCCTGGAAAAAACAACACTCATAGGGAATGCAAGATTAAGCAAAGCATGTGAAATGTAAGGAACGACATGGGTACCGTAACACCTGAACATTCATTATTCAGACATCAATGAGTGTTTTGGCCTGAAAAGTTAAGAACACGACTACAGGGCCCGGAAGGGACCCGTTTCAATGTCCATTGCTGACATCCTTACAACACGTAAGCAGTCTGGTTTAAAAAGGCCGCATCCCTGGACACAGAGCCGCGGTGCACATTTTATAAACTTGAATGAGAGGAACCGCTGATAAGGATGACATTAATGCTTTCCACAGTTATTTCAACAGAGCCTCGGGTTTTTCTTGATGTTTGCTTTCATAGAGCGCCGAGTATAGCCCCCGACAGCTCGGGCTGCTCTTGCCGGCCCCAGGGCTGCGAAAAGAGCAGAGCTGTACAGGATTACCTGGGGACCTGTGGCCAGGCCTGAAGAACGATTTCCAGGAGAGGCTGGTGGGGCTGGGTCGGCACTGGGTACAGAGGCCAGTGGAGGGCCTCTTCCCCTGCAGCCTCCTTGTCTCCTATGTTCCAGGTCCAGCAGGGTGGAGAGCGGATGGGCAGAGTCGGCCAGGAATGCCACACTGAAGCCCCGTCTTCTTTTCTTGGTGGCGTTGCCAGTCTGGGTGAGTCTGAAAATAAAGGGCAGATGGGGTCAAAGGCGGGGCCACCAATGCATCCTGATGTGACCTTTGGATTGGTCACAGTGGAGGCAGACAGTTAGCGTCGCTAGTTGAGGTGTGAATCCCTGCAGGTCTATCATGGGTAGCCGTGTACGCGTGATTACTTAAGATTGACACCCCTTCAGTGCTGTGGGGCAGCCCCTGCCCCCAGATACAGAAGGAGAGAGGGTGGAGATCGTGGCGACTGCTGAGACCACCGTCGTGTGCACCACACAGGGCTGGATAATGATGTAATCATTTTCAAGCAAGGTCAAAGGTCAAAGGGACAGCTTGTGCACTTGTTAAGTTTGTTACCTATTAGGAATAAAAAGGTCTCTGTGGAAGGTGACGATTGTATGTATTGATGAATTCCTGACAAAAAAGGGAACAAAATGTGTTCTTATCAGTTTAATATAAGATACCTGCATCAACCTGGTATTGCAGTACCCCCAGGAAACCAACCCTGTTCAAAGAAAGACGAGAAACGAAAGTAGCGCTTCACTGGAAAACTCTGTAAAGTGGCGCTAATGTGTTTAGGGTGTGAGTAAAACCAATCTGGCCACTTTGCGACCACTCTGTCTTGCTTTATTTAGTTATTTACTTTTCGTATTTTAAACCTTTTTTTCTTCTCTCCATCTCGAGGCTGCACTTTGGAAGAGAAAAATGTCAGAAAAAGACGACATTTCCAGCAACGGTGTTTCTTTCTTTTTTGGATCCATCTCAGAGGGGAACAACTGAAGGAAAGTAGAGGAAAGGGAGGGTAAGAGAACTCACGGTTTTCAGCAAGTGAGAAGGAGCGAGACATAGACAGAAAGAGAGGTAATAAGTAAAAGAGGAAGAAAGAGAGAGGGGAGCAGCTGCCAGGGGCAGAGCAGGAGAAAAGGACCCTGTCCTTGTCTTCTCTGGGCAAGAAGCAAAAGTCAGAGTCCTTTTCCTCTCTGCCCATCCCGCCTGACCCCGAATGGGCCATGAACAGCAGAGACGTATCTATAGGTTTTGGCTATTTCTGCCACCCTGGGACGCATTTTTAAAATACAAAAGCAGGGGAACAGATTGCATTAAATGTAAAAAGTAGGGGCACGCAGTGCCCTGCTGATCCTGCCCACTTCCACCACTACCTTCCTGCACAAAATCAATCCCGAGAGGCGTTTTCCTCGTTTTATCTGTGCTGCAGAATGCAGCACACGAAGAAAGTGGGAGAGACAAGCTAAAAATGAAAACATTTCTCCTCGTTAAGCCTAGGCGGGGGAGGGATAGTTCATGCAGCTGCCCCTGGTTTACATGATCAAGTAGATCTGGGGCAGAGTCGAAATCCATGGGTGTTACGTGGGAACACCCACCGCAACGCCCATGGAACGCCTCTTTGACGCAGAGTAAGACAGCGCAGTGCTTTGCGCTACCTTGCCCTACTCTGTATCTATGAGGCCATACAAAGCCACACTGGGGGGCTTTGTGTCACCTCATAGATATGATTGAGAGGCCCGCGCCACCGAAGCATACAAATAAGTGATGCTCCAGGCCGCTTGTAAATAACCCCCTTAGATTTTATGGGCCCATTTACTAGTTTATGATGCAGGGCAGCGCAGCGCAGCAAATCAGTTTTCTGCGCTGCCCTGCATCAAAAGAAAAGCGCAGAAACGTGCAGCATCTATGAGATAGCGCACATTCCTGTCCTCTTGCACTGCGCTGGCGCACATTTGGCTGCCTGGCACCAACGGCGGTCCCTTTCACCATGGTGCAAGGGTGCCTCTGTTGTCGGAATGATTGTTTCTCTGCAGGAAGGGACACCTTCTTGCACAAAAACAATCAATGGAGGTGTTTTCCTCCTTCTATGTGTGCTGTAGAAAGCAACACACATAGAAAGAGGAAAAACGAGGATGAATAAAGATATTTCTCCTCATTATGCCTCCCCTGGGGAGGCGTAGGCTTTTGAGACATTCCCAGGTTAACAAGTCCTTGTAAATCTGGGAATGCGTCAAAATCAGTGGGTGTTGCATGGAAACACCCACTGCAGTGTCCATGGAATGGCTCTTTGATGCAGAGTAAGGCAACGCAGCGACATGCGCTGCGCTGCCTCACTCCATATCTACAAGGCCATGAAAAGCCATGCAAAGGGGCTCTGTGTCGCCTTGTTGATAGGTGTCTGCACTGTGCACCACCAGTGTGTAAAAAAAAGTGACAGGCCGGCGGCCCAATGGGCTTGTAAATAAGCCCCTATATATGTTCTAAGGGACATATTTACAAGAGGCCTGCGCCATCGGAACATCACTTTTGTTATGCTCTGGCAACGCAAGTCTCTCAAGCGTATCTATGTGGCAATGAAAAGCCTGCAAAGTGGCTCTGCGCGGCTGTTCATGACCTCATATATACGAGTGAAGTAGGACAAATCAGCACAAGTCACTGCATTGTCTTGCTCTGCTCCAGGGGGGGCGTTCCATGGGCGTTGAGGTGGGTTTTCCCACGCAATACCTATGGATTTTGACGCTGCCCCAGATTTACAAGAGTATGTAAACATGGGACAGCGGAAACATTTTACGCCTCCCCAGGGGTGGCGTAACAAAGAGAAATGTTTTCATTTTTCCGAGAGTTTTCCTCAAACCATGTGTGCTGCATTCTCTGGATTTGTTCCCCTTCCTGCACAAAAACAATCCTGCCGCCTGCAATGAGCAGCGTTGGCGCCGGGCAGCCCATTGTGTGCCAGCGCAGGGGGAAAGGACAGGAACGCATCGTACTTCATAAATACGGTGCATTCCTGCCCTTTCATATTGGCTTAGGGCAGGGCAGCACGAAGACTTGCGGCATTGCACTACCCCAGTCTGTTGCAAATATGCCCGTAAGTTCCTAACGTGACTCATCCAGAGGCCCAGTGGGTGCACGTTACATATTTGCCTCCTTCAGCCAGCCCAGGGCGCATGTTACATGTTTGCCACTTTCATCAAGTGCTGGTGCATGTTACATGTTTGCCACTTCAGCAAGCCCTGGGTGCATGTTACGTGTTTGACACTTTCAGTCAGCTCAGGGTACATGTTACATGTTTGCCACCCTCAGCAAGCCCTCCGTGCATGTTACATGTTTGCTACTTTCAGCAAACCCTGGCTGCATGTTACATGTTTGCCACCTTGAGCAAGCACTGGGTGACGGTACATGTTTGCCGCCTTCAGCACGCCCTGGGTGCATGTTACATGTTTGCCACCTTCAGCAAGCCTCTGGGTGCATGTTACCTTTTTGTCACCTTCATCAACCCCCAGGTGCATGTTATATGTGTGCCACCTTCAGCAAGCACTGGGTGCATGTGATATGTTTGCTACCTTCAGCCAGCCCAGGTTGCACCTGCTGAGGCCTGTACAATGGCCTTCTCCACGGCAGGCCCTGGGCTGCGCACACTCAGGAGCTCAGGAGCTCAGGAGCCTTCCCTCAGGGCACGTCTCTGCAGGTCCTTGCTATACCGGTGCCTGGCGTTCCTTGTTCCTAATGGGAGAGTGGTACCTGTCCCAGGACTGGCAATACACTCGGACAACATCCTTATCCTGAGCACAGACCTGGTAGCCACTTTTTAATGTGTCCCGGTGCCACTGCACACCTGCTGCAGCGGTTCCTTCCCAGGAGGACTCTAACAGACCCTGACCTTTGAAGCCTTGGTGGGTCAGCACAAATTGCACGTGTAGGTGGGAAAGCAGGAAAGGGACAGCCACCACCATACTTTCCATCCAAAATGGAGCCTGCTGTTTCCTTACAGACAAGATGAAGTCTGCAATGTGATCCAAATCCAAGATGGCCGCTATGTAAGCATCCCAATGGACAAGTCCCAATCCAAGGTGGAGATATTGTCCAGCCATCAATCGCAGAATATTATGCACTCAAGAGCACAAAAGCAAAGCATAAGCCTTCACCGTGGTGGGAGCCTATGTAAATAAAAAAAATACGTTAAGACAAGAAGCTAACGACTGCAAAATATGTGCAGTTCAAAATCCTTACATATCAAGCAATATACAGGGAAAAAGTGAGATCTTATAAAAGATCCAACAAAAACAAATTAATTGTAGTAACAAAAAAACAATACTGCAGTAACAAAAGAATCTAGATGCAGTGGAGTTCTTCTTAAGCTAATTATGCTAGGGGAGTAATGCTCTATTACTTACGGTAACCTTCATTACTCCTGGGTCCGTAGTCCTCGTCCCATTCATTACATAATAAGATAGTCCTATCTCACAGACAGAAAAAAAGAACGAAAGGAACGCTGGATCCCTACCTTGCCCCCTCCCTCCGGGACTACACAGGTGTACTTACCGAGCATTCCTTCTGAACTACCAAGCCCCAATATGAACGCCAGCCACCCGGGAGCGACAGAGGGGGGTAATGAATGGGACCAGGACAGCAGCACCAAGAGTAATGAAGATTACCGGTAAGTAATAGGGCATTACCACCAGGTCCCTCCTGTCGTAGTCCCATTCATTACATAATGAGAATACCCAACCAGCACACCGGCATTCATGCCAACAGAAACACAACGACCCAACGACCACAGCAGCACCCAAGTGATTTATTGGAACAGAAAGTCAGTAACGCAGGAATTCAAGAGCTCAAAGCCTGCAAAACCCCAACCCCAAATTAGTATCATCATACAACAAATTCGGAATCCCACACTGCCACACAAACGTATTTGAGGATGCCCCATTAACGGCCCTACAAATCTCAGACAGGGAAACACCACACAATTCGGCCCAGGAAGTAGAATGCCCCTGTACCCCAGCAGGAGGGGGAGACCCCGAAAGAGAGTAGAACAACTCAATGACCTGCCTCAGCAAATCACCAATAGACAAAGAAGAGGCCTTCCCACCCCGGGAGGAGGCCCTAAAGGAAACAAACGGGGAGTCTGACTTCGGAATTGGCTAGTACGATCCAGATAAATAAGTAAGGCCCTCCTAACATTCAGCAAAGACCAAGGAAGATCATTCCCAGACTCCTGCTCCACCCGCAAAGCAGGCAGAATCACTTCCTGGGAACGATGGAACTGTGAAGCCACCTTGGACACAAAAGAGGAATCCAAAACGCAAGGCAACCCTATCCTCTGAAAAAGACAGGAAGGGTTCCCTCAACATCAGAGCCCCCAACTCACTCAGGTGCCTGGCCTAAGTGATGGCCACCAGAGAAACAACCTTCAAAGTGACAAACTTGATGTCCACCAAGTCCAAGGGCTCAAAGGGAGCCGCAACCAAAGCCCGCAACACAAGAGACAGGTCCCACAAGGGTACCAGATGCTTCACCAATGGGCGAGACAAAGAAAAAACCCTCAGCAACCACAAGACCAAATCGTCCATATCCAGTAAATTCCCCCAAGGGGACCGAAACACCTTCGTCACAGCCCACTTGACCTGTAAAGTCAAAACAAGTGAATGTTTCCTGAAACCCTCCCAAAGAAACTGCCACACATCCATCAGGAGAGACAACTGAAGAGACCCACACCAACGCTGGCAATTCCCCCAGGGCCTCCCATAGGACTGAAGGGTAGAAGGCCTACAAGACTGTTGGATGGCGAAAGCTAAATGCTCGGGGAGCACCTTGAGCTGCTACTCCGCCTCTCAACGAAGCCACCAATGGAGCCAAGACTCCGGTGAAAACTCTCAGGGCAGAATGAAGGCCAAAGGGCAGGACACAAAACTGATAGTGATTTCTGTGAATGCAGAATCCCAGGAACCGTTGGTAGTGGGGATGTATCGGTACATGATGGTAAGCGTCCTGCAGATCCAGAGTGCACATGAGATGTTTCCTGAGAATCAACAGGATCACCCTCTGCAGGGTCTCCATCTGGAAGGGCAGGTAGACGACAAACTTGTTCAGAGCCTTCAAGTCCAACACCAGACGGAAACCCCCCCAATCACCTTGGCCACCAGGAAGATTAATGAGTAATAGCCTCATTCTGCAGAAGTGACCCAATTCCCACGGATAGCGCTGCACTCTTAACCCGACTGGACGGCCACGAAGTTTGACGAACCCCTGAATTCAGAGGGGCATCTGCAAACTCAATCTGGTAACCCTGACACACAATAGCCATCACCCATGCATCTGAAGAAGACTCCTCCCAAGCTGGAAGAAGGTGCTCACTCTCACCACCGACCACAATGTGCTCCAAAAGCCTACAACAGTCAGACGTCAGACGTATCATTCAGGGACTGATATAGGGCTTTGACATCAGAAATCATGGACTGGACCACGTATGTCCCATTAATGCCAGTGCGAGATGAGAGCTGGAGCATACTTCTCTCAGGGAAGCATCCACCTTCTTATCGACCAAATCCTTAATCACAGCCTCCTCTTTCAACAACGTTCTCCCCACCAAAATAACCACCAATGAATCTATGGGAAAAGAGTCCGGCAACTCATTGGACAAATCCTGAAGAGGGTGCAGCTTGGCCATGAATCGGGGAGGCATGATGTGATCCGGGCCCTTCCACTCCCTCATCAACACCTCGTGGATGTAAGGGTGGACAGGGACATCCACTGGGGCAGTACTTTGGACCTGGGGAAGCAGAGATCCCCCTGAAGTGCCCAGAACCTCATCAGGAAACCCTATATTGGACTTTACATGCTTCAATAATTCAGGCAACATGTCCTTGTCAATGTATTTGCCTTTGTGCTCTTCTCTCCTCATCTGAACCCGAGGAATGAGAGGCCTGAACCAGGACAGAGTCGTTGGGCTTGCCTCCACCTCCCATCTCTTGAAAAGTTTCCAGATACAGGTGCCAAAGTCTGGCATCCTCACCCTCCCTGCGGTGCTTTGGTCGAGGTGGAAGGAGAAGAAGAAGAAGAAACTGAAGAGAAAAATGAAGAAGCCTCAACATGATTCCATTTCCTGGCATGTCTCCCTAGGGCTCCAGAAACACCAGAAAGGTATCCTCGACCCCAAAGCAGTCATGCCCAACTCCCAAAGAGGTCGGCCAATCCACAGGCAAGGTACTGCACCACTGAGCAACAGCACCCAACTCATTGCACCATACAACAAAATCCAGCACCACTTTGCCCACACACATGCAGCCAGTCAGGCAACCGCTATGCGGTCCTCACTCCGGGGACCAGCCATAGTAGGTGACTGGATTCCACTGCCCCCTCCAGCACCAACATACAATACAGCTGGAACAGGCGCGCCTTCCACTTCGGCACACCTGACCTCCATACAGGCAGCACCACCTGTCCCACCGGAAGACAGGCAAGAATCCTCCGGAAGCGTTCCCCACCACGTGCCTGGGTTAACCAGGAACACAGCAGCCCCACACAGAGGACGAGCCTCCCCTCGCATCCAGCAGTCAGGGAGGGAACCGAAGCGAGGGCTTCAGGAGACCATAACCCCGTCCCATTCATCGTCTACATCCGGGGCAGACTAGAGGGAACAGAAGCAGGGGCTGCAAGAGGTCATAACCCCATTCCGCATATCGTCCACATCAAGGGGAGACTGGAGGGAACGGAAGCGAGGGCTGCAAAAATCATAACCTCGTCCCGCTCATCGTCCACATCTGGGGCAGACTGGGGGGAATGGAAGCGAGGTCTTCAGGAGACCATAATCCCGCCCGCTCATCGTCCACATTTGGGGCAGACTGGAAGGAACAGAAGTAAGGGCTGCAAGAAGTCAAAACCCCGTCCCGCTCATCGTCCAATTCCGGCGCAGACTGGAGGGAACGGAAGCGAGGGCTGCAAGAAGTCAAAACCCCGTCCCGCTCATCGTCCAATTCCGGCGCAGACTGGAGGGAACGGACGCGGGGGCTGCAAGAGGTCATAACCCCGTCCCGCTCATCGTCCAATTCCGGCGCAGACTGGAGGGAACGGACGCGGGGGCTGCAAGAGGTCATAACCCCGTCCCGCTCATCGTCCACATCTGGGGCAGATTGGAGGGAACGGAAGCAAGGGCTGCAAGAGGTCATAACCCCGTGCCGCTCATCGTCCATGTAGGAGAGTGGCATCTACTGCATAGTTGCCCCCAACATTTTGCTGATGTTTTGACTGTTTTATGACACTAGCCAGGCTGTGGCCCTGCTATCCAGGACCCCAGCCTATCTGCTTCTTCTCTAAACTGATGTGAGTACCCTAGGTACCTTCCAATTGGATACTGAGGACACCCTACCAGCCCCTTGTAGATAGTACCCTAGGTACCCAAGGCATGGGTCCCTCAGAGGCCTACCAGGGGCTGCAGCACTTATTGTGCCACCCCTGTGACAGCCATACCAAATGACACCACCAGACCACTACAGTAGTCTGGGTAAGGTGGTGCTTACACTGCTTACAGGGATATAGGTATCCTGTATCCCACTTAATACAACACATATATCCTCATAGGTCACCCCTAAAGCAGGCCTTGCTAATCCTACAAGGCAGGGTGCTAAGATATGTGTGAGGGGGGATCCCTACCTGAGTAGGGCCCCTCTGCAACCTTCATAAAATCATTGCTGGGTTGTTTGTAGTGTAGCTATACCATATACTCTTAACCGCATTATAAGTATATCGCGATAGCGTGATAACTTGAGAATGGCTACACAGAACCATATCGTGTTTGGTGTCAAACATGTAGGAATCATACCCCCAATCCAGCCATGAGACTGAGAGCATGATTCCCCCCTGCTAGAGGGGCGATATGGGAAAAGCGGCAGAATTTAGACACCAATTTAAAAGTGCACACGTAGTACAAAATGGATGCTACCCGCCACCCACACGACTCTGGCTGCCTGTTGCTGGGCAGAACTCCAGCCACGGCAGCTGGACAATAGGGATCCTGTTGCAGGGAGGTGTTCCTACCTCCCCAGACAGACTATGTGGATTGGAACTGGGTGGGTGCACCATAGGATACCTTTCAGAGTTGCACGTAGGCTTCTCCAGTGCCTACATTCTGCATACACCACCTGGAACCGGTTCAGGGGCATCCTGTCCTCTGCCCTGGTGGGAAACACACAAAGGGGAGAGGGTGTAGCCACCCTTTCCCGCCTGACCTCTCATTGGTGGGCTCTGATCTGGACACTCCCCTAATCTTTGGATAAAGGTGAATACTGGGTCCCCAGAGCCTCAGATTATTCTTGAACTTCACAGACTTGAACTTCGACTTGCTGCCGCACAACTACCTGAAGAAATCTCCCTTGGGGTAAAGGAGTTACCCCCCTGCTTGGCAGGCACCTTAAACACTGCAAGTGACCTGGTTGGAACCTTGCTGCTCCTTCGGACATCAACGACTCTTTCTTACCTCGAGGTAGATTTCCAAGCATCCCAGAGGCCAGTGAGTGTGCACAGCAAAGCTCAGCACCGTGAACCCCGTGGGTGCCGAGATCCCCAATACCCCAGGACACAGGCCACCTCTCGCACAGCACCCGACCCCGACAAGTGGGGAAGTTGTGCTTTAGCCCATTATTGAGCCAACCTCTCAGCATCATCTGTGCCAAAGATCGATGCCCTAGCCCACTCCGGTAACCTGTGGGCACATTTTTTCGCACACCAAATTGCTGCCTCCCACGGTCCCTTGTCTCTTGACTTGTGGGCCCTAGCGGAGGTCAATCTTCAATTCCAAGAATTCCCCTGATTACTCCAGGCCTGCTCTTCAGTCTTCTTGCTGGAGACCTCGCTCAGGCCTCATGGGTCTGCAACAGTAGCCGTTTTGTGTTTCTTGCGTGGGTTAGGGTTGCCAAAGCTTAGTGGATCTAATCTGGACACTAACACTGCAGCAACACTCATCCTTCATGGGACAGTTGCCCTCCAGAAGCTGGCCTTCCTTGACGCCTCCTGGACCCCGTGGCTGACAATCCAAGCTACACCTCTTCCACCTGGAAGCACCCGACATTGAAGGGCTCCTTCTCTTGAGCCCCCTGGTCACTGTGCCGTGACCCAGACTTTGTCCCCTCTGCTTTCAGGTCCTTCTCTACAAGATCTACATTTTCATTCTTCACGACAACGACGACGCTTCTTGCTAGCAGCAGTTCTTCACGTTTTGCCATTGAAAATCAGCCCGCGACCCGACATCGAAAACGACCTATGTACCCGGCTTCCCTGGGGCAGGTAACAGTGGTACCTCGGTACTCTCGTGGATGTGGGCTCTTCAAAAGCTTAACTCTAAAGTATTGAACTTGAACTCCTGCTAGAAGTGTTTTTAAACTTGTAAAATTCAACCGCGACATTCTCCATAGGCTTTAATGGAGATCTCGACAGTAGCTTTAGCCACTGCACGCGTCTCCCGTCGGTCCTCTTCCTCACTACCTTGGGTGGTTTCACAAGGGGCCAGCGACCCTAAATGCCCTAGGCATTGTCTGTAGAATTGTCGTGGTTCTTAAACCACTTTTTTGATATATGGTTTGGTCCCCCCCCGGGGCCCTGTGATTCCTGTGCTATTTAATGTAACTATCAATGCTTGTTTGAATTGTATCTTCACCTCTAGCCTCATAAAGAGACTAGTGGGGTTATTCCTAGAATAAATACATATATTTTATATATATACCTGTGTGGACTACTCTTTCATTTGGTTATTCAAGAGGTTATCTATGGTAAAACAATAAGCTTAACACTCCTTCAAGACTTAGCCTGAAGGCTGCTCTCCACAGCTACCACTAGGATAGCTTTCTTTGAAGGTTGTCTTTAACCAATTACCATAAGAGTCGAATTGGACTGGTACAAGGTGTCCCCTATAACTAGAGGACAGCATATGCCAGGCCAACTTCTCACAGTCCACATCCGGGGCAGACTGGAGGGAATGGGCGAGGGCTGCAAGAGGTCATAACCACATCTCGCACATCGTACACATCTGGTACTGGAGGGAATGGAAGTGAGGGCTGCGGGAGGCCATAACCCCGTCTGGCTCATCATCCACATCTGGGGCAGACGGGAGGGAATGGAAGCAGGCACTGCAGGAGGTCATAACCCCGTTCCACTCATCGTCCACATCTGGGGCAGACAGGAGGGAATGGAAGCAGGCACTGCAGGAGGTCATAACCCCGTTCCACTCATCGTCCACATCCGGGGCAGACTGGATGGAACGGAAGCGAGGGCTGCAATAGGTCATAACCCCGACCCGCTTATCGTCCAGATCCGGGGCAGATTGGAGGGAACGGAAGCGAGGGCTGCAAGAGGTCATAACCCCGTCCCGCTCATGGTCCACATCCGGGGCAGACTGGATGGAACGGAAGCGAGGGCTGCAAGAGGTCATAACCCCGACCCGCTTATCGTCCGGATCCGGGGCAGACTGGAGGGAACGGAATTGAGGGCTGCAAGAAGTCATAACCCCGTTCCGCTCAAGCCAGAGGGAACGGAAGCGCTGCTACAGAAGAACATAACCCATCCTGTCATAGAAGTCCAAAATTTCTATGAGCACATTCACCCACTGAGGCCAGAATGTTCTAAGTGAAGCAATGAAAGACAGAAAGATAAACATTGGACCAAAGGTATATTCCAGCCACTATTGGTCCTCTGTGACTCCTTTCTCTTCGATGACACTCTCACAACTCCAAAGTTCTGGCAAAGTTTGAAAGTTCATCTGATCTGACTCTGGAACCAGCGGGCAACGGAACCATGAGGCAACCTTCGCAAGCACCTGACAGTGGAAGTTTGCCAGCCACCTCAAGCTCCCCACACTAAAGCAGAGATTTGCGAATATGGCAAATGGTTGACCCATCACCCTTCAATCATTTGGCCTCAGGAACGAGGAAGCCCAGGATCGCAGTCAACTAAAGTGGGCAATCTAGAGCTGAATATGGACTCCAATCTGTTCATTACACCTCCAGTACATCATGTGGTCAAACAAAGCTTTCACGTAACATGATGCCTTCGCCAACATTTCCCATGCCTTGGCTTCCCAAATTTGTTGAAGCTAGTGTTGAATTAATACTCTCTAATCTTAACTCTGCCAAAAGACTTTATTTTATAGGTTCCTTGTTAATACTTTGGAAGCCACAGAGAAGCCAGTCACACACTCAAGTCTCTCAACCAGACCACTTAGTCAAGTCACGTCTTCTACTCACACTCATGTCTCTCACTGTCGTTCCCACTTACAATCAAGTCTCCCAACCAGACAATCAAGTTCCGCACTCAGGCTGTCAAGTCCTCTTTCACTCACGCACTGAGGTCAGGTCTTCCACATACATGCTCAAGTCTGCCACTGAGGCAGTCAAGTCATCTTTCACTCACACACTGAGGTCAGGTCTTAAACTCAGACACTCAAGTCTGCCACTCAGGCAGTCAAGTCATCTTTCACTCACACACTGAGGTCAGGTCTTAAACTCAGACACTCAAGTCTGCCACTCAGGCAGTCAAGTCATCTTTCACTCACACACTGAGGTCAGGTCTTGAACTCAGACGCTCAAGTCTGCCACTCAGGCAGTCAAGTCATCTTTCACTCACGCACTGAGGTCAGGTCTTCCACTCACTTGCTCAGGTCTGCCACTCAGATTCTCAAGTGATGTTTAAGGGCCTGATTTAGATCTTGGTAGAACTGGTCCTGCTATCGCTTTTCTGACAGTTTTACCGCCCACCGACTTGGTGGTCCGCCTGCTGTATTTAGATGTTAGCGGATCTTTGGAGGGAAGGCCTTTGGAGTACCGCCGCCTCCGCCAGAATCATCCTCCCACGCTGATGGCATCATAGGCAGAAGTGGCTGTCGAAGGCAGTCCCGCCAAGAATACCGCCGAGTCGATTACGATGTGCCTTTCCACTGAGGCCACTGTGGCAGAGAGACCTCCAAACTCAGGTTGGCAGAGAAGAAAGAGGGATGAAAATTTACCTTTTTTTGGATTCCCACTTTCGATTACGTCTTGAACCACATTGTCCAGGTCCTTCATGTGCTGCTGCTACTTGACCACGATGCTCAGCAACCCCGTTATCGCCAGATATTAAGGTAGGCGTCTGTGTCACTTGTCTCACCATGAATTGTGTGTTAACATCAGCTTTTGCCTCGTGTATTTTTGAAAAGCTCTTACATGCAATTATTTCATGTGCAAGTTTTTATATTAAGACTTATTGTGGTAAAATGCACACATCTGTATTTGCACATAAAAAAATATCATTGTGGTGGTGGTGGGTGTGGTCATTACACATATTGACAGAATCACAACATATAGTGCAGTGAAATAATGACAAGTAGTACTTGCCTGTCTCCACACCACCATGGTCTCACTCCGTCAGTACTCTGCCGCCAGGTCACCGCCAGCACAACGGGAACATCTAAATCGGCTCGCTGCACACCCGCTGGCCTGATGCCGACAGCGTAGCTGAGAAGACTACCGCTGCCGTGGGAACCATTCTGTTGAAGCCACCTCTAAATACGACAGGCGGAGCGCTCAACGGTGTGCTTGGACCTCTGCGCGGCGGGACGATGGCGGTCGCACCAAGATAATCAGGCCCTCAAGTTTATTCAACCTTACTGACTCCAGGGGCAGTGGACCATTTATACTCAGAACAATAGAATGCGTCACATCGAGGAAAGACAAGAAAGGAAGGAAAGGAGAAGGAAGCAGGTACAAGAAAAGTGCCATATGGAGGGGCAGAGTCAAAGAATGAACAGGATTAAATCAGATATAGAAAATTAAAAGTGTGAAGGCCACAAGAATTGCGTAGAAAAGATGATGGAACCATGACGTGATGAAGTATTGTAACACTGGAGTACTCCTGGGAATCAGGCAGTAGGTATAGGTGTGATCACACATGGATTGTGTTGGGTGTTCTCTTAGAGAAGAGAAGTTGTTTGGAATTGAGGAGGAGACCAGGGGAAGGTCCTCTTCATGGACAACTCATGAAAGTACAACCCACAGGCTTTGGGAGGGTCCGCAAAGAGCGGACCATATAACACATCCGTGATAAACAATAATAAAAAAACTGGGTGTTCCACCAGGCAAAGGCCAAAGGTATGTCCAGACGCGCAGTGCTCGCGAGGGCGTGATTGGTAGTAAACCGGGTCTTCATCAGGACAATGGGTGGGGGATGCACTCTGCAGGTCTGCTGGAGGAGACCAACCTGGCAAAGCAAATCAACAAATGGAGGGGCTGAGGCTGCCCATCCAATAGCAATGACACGCCTGAGTTGCAAGGAAAATCGAAGAAAGGCTCTAGGAGTATTCGAATTATGGGCACTATCAGGGTATGGACCCCTCGATAGGCATGCTCACTCGGTCAGTCAGTTCTTCATTCCTGAAAAAAACCATAGGCATCTCTTCATCTTCATTCCTCGCCGAGCGAGCTCCTTGATACCAGGGAGGTCCATACCCTGAGTGCCCATAACTCGAATATTTCAAAAAACCCTCTCCCTCCAAAGAGAATCACTGGGGAGAGAGAGACAGGAGTTTGGGAGTGGCAGACTGCCAGAGGGCCGGGGAGGGGCAGACCAGATACTGACCACCAGAGGCCCAGGGAGGGGCAGACCAGAGACTGACCGCCAGAGGCCCAGGGAGAGACAGAGCAGAGACTGACCACCAGAGGCCCAGGGACGGGCAGACCAGAGACTGACCGCCAGAGGCCCAGGGAGAGGCAGACCACAGACTGACCACCAGAGGCCCAGGGAGGGGCAGACCACAGACTGACCGCCAAAAGCCCAGGGAGGGGCAGCCCAGAGACTGACCGCCAGAGGCCCAGGGAGGGGCAGACCAGAGACTGACCACCAGAGGCCCAGGGAGAGGCAGACCAGAGACTGACCACCAGAGGACAAGGGAGGGGCAGACCAGAGACTGACCACCAGAGGCCCAGGGAGGAGCAGACCAGAGACTGACCGCCAGAGGCCCAGGGAGAGGCAGACCAGAGACTGACCACCAGAGGCCCAGGGAGAGGCAGACCAGAAACTGACCACCAGAGGCCCAGGTAGGGGCAGACCAGAGACTGACCACTAGAGACCCAGGGAGGAGCAAACCAGAGACTGACCTGCAGAGGTCCAGGGAGGGGCAGACAGGAGACTGACTGCCAGAAGTGAGACGCAAAATTGCCAATATCCCTTGGCCTGCTGGGGTCAGCAGACCACCATGTCTGCAAATGCATTTAAATAAGTACTTTTTTGGGTCTTGCCTAGCGTTGCTGCGCACATGCACAGCTCGCTCGGCGAGATTTATTGCAGATGAGGACTTTGAGAAAAGGGCATGAAGCCCCGCCCCTCATTTCCATTGGCCGGCGTCACCGTTTATGCTAAACGGTGGCCTGCCATTGGAAATGAGGGTTTTTGGTTGCCGCCCTTTGGCCTGCGATCCGGACTGGGTCGCCTGCTTCACGGCTGTCGTAAAGCACTTTCTTATTTTTATGGGGCCATGTGTTTAAACACATGGCCCCATAAAGACAAGAGATCGATGCTTGTGTTAAAGAGCTGTGATGTCTCCGCTACCACAATGCCCTCACGCAGAACACCGTGTCCACTCAGCATTTGTTTACAGTGCGGTAATCCCTCTGCGTTCTCCAGCCATCCCAGGCTCAAGCTCTCCTTTCCTCCCTTTGTTAATTTGTCCTGCGCAAGCTCAAGTTACTTTGCGCTGCCCACTAAATTCCACCCACCACGTCTCCAAACACGGATATACTGCTGGAGGCCTATTTCGCACTTCAATACCCCGGGCTTAATTACACCTACACAGCTCGCCTCGCCTCCATGGCGGGTACACACACTATTTGGCATGTCTCTCTCTTACTTGGAGCGGCGGCTTGAATTTCAACGGCGCTCCTGGCTCTCTTTTGCTGCCTGCCACTATATCCGGCACCAGTTTACCACGGTACCCCTTCTGTTGAGTTTTCCGCTCTGTGCTCGAGTTTCACTGTGCTGCCCTTTAACTCCGCCCACCGATTCTCTGAGTGTGGACACCGTTGTAGGCCTCTTGCGCACTGCAATGCCCTGGGCTCAATTTCGCCTTCGCGGCTCACCTTCTCTCCGGATTCGGTCACACGGACTGTGTGGCTCATCTCGCTCTTACACCGAGCCGCAATGTTTGCACTTCTGTCACTCTGGTAGCGCCCAGCTTCGACCCTGGGCTTCTGGCCAGACAGGCTTTGTCTCTTGCCGCCACTCTCCATTCAGAGCCCGTGTACTGGTCTTCGATGCTGGGCTTCGTCTCTCCCTCGCCTCCATTCTTGAGGCAGCGATCTCCGGATGCAGACCACGTGGTTCCTCTAGCCTTCACACACTCGCAGCTGTGTTTTCTGCATGGTCTCCTGTGCCAGCTGCAGATATTTAGAACCTAGCCGGTTGAATCCTATAAGAAGTACAGTAAAGAAATGTTTGAAAACAATTGTCTGGATGAATGTAAGGAGCTGTGTGGAGGCTTGTAAATAGGGTAAGGAAGGGGGCATATATGCAGGCATGTATGTATTCTGGCACGTGAAGGTATATAGATACCTCCTTCATAGTAGTGTGGCCTATCGTAGCCTTGGTTGGGCTGTTTGTGGGCTTGTTTTTTGTGATGTGTTGTGGGCACAGTTTTATTATACTCTGGTCGAACAACGTTTTTGATTCCTCCCACTCTCCCTCCTTGTGTGCATCGGGTTTAGTCACGTGCGCCCGCCCCCTAACCCTAGATTTAAAACATTCCAAGGTGGACTTAGGTTTCGAAACCAAAACCCACAGAATGTCTGTGTCCTCCTAAAAGATTTTGGGCTAAAATTGACAAGTTATTCGAGGGGAATCTCCTGTGCGTCACTACTAATTGTGCAGCAGGTGCCGTGCAGCGAGGCCCAGGCGTGAGAAGAGCCGACTGAACATCAGCGGCCATGCCGTGTCTTTTACTTCCCTAGCAGAAGAGGCTGGAACATTAAACCTGCCTGCACTAGGGCCCATAGTTCCCCTGATACTCTGCTTCGACTGTGAGTTTAAATGAGGTTTTGCTACACAAATTAACATCTCTTTACTGGGCCTTATTGATGTAACGTTTGTCATTGGTTATCAGGTGCGCTTAAGCGACAGTATTTCTCAATTTTGGTCCCTGTAGGTACGCTACAGGTTGAAGCCAATAACAAATAGTCGCTTGTTCCTCTATGGCTCGTAATACTACATATTTCCGTTTTCCAGGTGCCCTAAATAACTAATGATACCCATTTAATGGCAGTCTGTTTATCGACCTCTGGAGGATGAGAGGCTTTATTGACTCTGCTCCGATTCCAAGTCATCAGCTGCGCTAATAGCAGATGTCAGCAGTGAGTGCTTAACTCCATTGCCTTTAAAATAGATATTGAAGGAAATCTGATGCAAGTACCTTCAGGTACTAATCTGGCTTCCGTCTTCAGACCTGAATTGGTTATTGCTCGAATCAGTCCTAGGAACCTGAACATCAACCCTGTCCCCTTCCCTCTTGCTATCCATCACTTTGGGGAACTTGCTGTGCTCAAACTCCTGCAGGTAGACTTGTGGGGAGTTAGATGGGGCCTGCATATCTAAGCATTCACCTGTGGAAATATGGATTTTTCCGATCAGTTATGTCCCCTATCTTGGACCCCAACGGTTTCATGTATGAATCACAAGTACATGTATGTTCCCTCCAGTTCCAGTTATGAAGACGCAAACACCTGTGCGTCCACCGTCAACAAGTCCTCTTTCAGATCCGCCATGAATAGGCCGGATATTCCATTCCTAAGTATGAAAGGCCACCGGCTTTATATGGTTCACTTATGCCATTTTACAGTCCAGGCAAGTAGGCCCTGATTCTGTCATCAAGCTTTTCTTGCCTTCTGCCTCTGAAAGCTCCAGTCTGAGCCTGCATCTGTGACCATGAACTTTGTCTCATTCCCCGCGCGGCTCACGAAGCCTGACATCAGCCTGTTGCCTGCCAAAAACTGTATTTCACCTTCGAAATTATCTGCTCCGCTCCCTGCCCAATGCATTCCTGTCTAGTAGTTTAAGTAAACATTCTTCCAGCTACCGAGCAAAGGCCCGGCTTCTCTGTCTTTATGCAAGTAATTCATAGCCCTATTATTATGGAAGACTTCTGCCCTCGCATCTAGTGTAGACACTTAGACGCTTGTACACGCACTAACAGTCAGTATAGTCAGTATAGAATAAGATTCTACTCTAAGAGACCTCTCTTTTGGATAACATAGTTCTTTAAACATAGGATGTTAGATATGATTTGGGATTAGGTTGACTTGACCCTCCAGACTTCTGTCGCCACATGTAGAGCTAAATGTCAAGTCCCCTTCACCCCCTAGTTACACGTCAATCACACGTCATGCTGCTGCGCGCGCATTTCTGCCAAGTATTTCTGCTGACATTGCGAAATTCTTTCATGGAACCACCCTATTATGACATCACACCTGATGACGTTCTTTAGTCACACCCAGTTACGCCTACTTTTTGCTACGCATGAATGTTTTATCTACACTATCAATTGTTACGCCTCTTGCATTTGCTTCACTGTAATGCCTATTGTATAAAAGTAATTACTTATCAATAAAGTATGTACTTCACTTCCTGAACCTCCGTGGTGATGGAACTTGGAGTCACCGATTCGAATCGTCCATTGGAATAAAGCCCATTCCGAACCTCTAATACCACGGATTCTGCCTCTTATTTACTGAGCTATTTTTATTATGTTTCTGTATCAAATTAAGTCCCGGTAATTAAATTATTTACCACATGAATGGCGCCCGAATAGGGACACTTTCTCATCTCACGCGCCGGCGGTGCGTTGCAGGCCCGGTCTCCTGCCACAGCTGGACGGACAACAACGCGTACCAGCAGGATTTCCTGTATCTCCCTCCGGTCAAGCGGGGGCGACTGAGGCTGCGATCAACACCCAGACGAGGCGGTGAGAAGTGCGAAGTATCCCGACCAGAGCCTAGCTGAGAGAGCAAGATCCGAGGTATACAGAGGCCCACCAGGTTTCCGAAGTTCCGAAGTGTCCGAAGTTTTCGAGTCGAGTCCAGTCCGGTCCAGTTCAGTTCCGTTCCGAGGCCTTACGTTCCGAGCTACCCGGTGAGTACCATTACTGGGGAGGCGTTCTGACGTGCACATAGGTTGTGCCGGTCAAGACGGGTTTGGGTACACAAATCTGGTCTGCACTGTTTTAGCAGTGTATCTGTACTGTTTAGCAGTATATCTAGTATATCAAGTATATAAATTCAGAATAATTCAGTTAATGCCGAGTATTATGTTTAGTGATTAAGTTTTCCTTAGATCGTCATCATCATTGTTGCTCAGTTAAATGTTAAATGTTAAATGTTTTAAATACGTTCTGCATATTGTGGTGTGAATGACTGTTCATTATTGTGTTTAGTGTATTAAGTTTGTTCAAAATCAAGTATCAGATCAGTTCTCAATATGCCGCTCTTTTCGAAATTAAGACAGATCACAACTAGAAAAGGGGTACTCGAAGAAGCTGTTCCCATTCCTCCTAGGGACACTCCAGGGTACTTCATGTATCATAAACACGGCTTAGACGCTATATTATTTCTTGATTTATGGGTAGACTACACCAAGGAATTACCAGAAAGTCAGAGGTGGCCCGCAGCTGGGACCTGGGATGCAGAGTGCATCATGAAAGTAGAGGAAGAGTTATGGAAAAGGAAAGTCAGACAGTCACAGAAAGACGCCGTTGAGTTGTGGCGTAAAGAATCTCATAGACGTACAGAAAAAGCACTCCGACAGGAGGAGAAAAATAAGGAGAGTTCAAATAAAGTCCGAGAAAATCTATTAATTGAAGAAGGTACACGAGTGAAATCAGAACAAATAGACAGACAAAGAAATGCCCTTATGAATGGTATGTATCCCCTCTTGGCCGAGGGATTACCTAAGGCCACTCCGGAGATACCAAAAGACTTGCCACCCCCATTGTTCCCAATAAAAATGCATCCTAAAGGGCATCCTAGAACAGCAGAAGATGTTTTTCTTTCCTCATATTTAGATGACGCAGCTCCCGAGTATGCTAACCCCGCCCCACATAGACTGCCTGCCAGGGAGGTTCAACGCCAAGATCCTGTATCTGTATCTCTACAGCAACAAATCCTGACACAAGTTCCAGCAAGCACATCTGTTTCCACATCTGTTCCTACAGCTACTTCTATAGCTGTGTCCACACCTATAGTTGCTGTATCGCGTTCAACGAATCCTTTCACGCCCGATACCCCAGATGGGGCTACTGGAGGTGCTACCAACATTTTTTCTACGCCACCCAGAGTAAATAAACTTACCTTTCAAGAGTCAGCACATCCACGTACCCCCAAACTCATAAATGCCCGCACGCTTAAGGAACTTCTTATAGATTGTAGATATGACCCTGTGCCCGGCAAAGAGGACGAAATGATCATGGCATCATTACGTATCAGACGAGCCGCGGTGTATTTAGGGAAGTTACCAGGAATGACTATGCATCTAGATAATATATATCATTTTGTCCAAACAGGGCGAGATTCTGAATGTATTAACAGAGCTATGGAATACCAGAAAGTGGAGATACAGGGGGAACTGTTACGTTTCCTCATAAATTGTGTGATCAGAAATCAAGACCGACCGGGGGTAGATCCGGAAGCAATGCAAACTCTTACCAGATGGAGCCAGAATATATCAGAAGGGAGACATGATAAGCAAAATTGTATAATAGCCATGTGCCGAAAGATCCGTAGAGAAATAGAACGCCTACACGAAGAGAGATTAGCGGTAGACCAGTTCGAACAAAGCGAGGAGGAAGGATCAGGACTGCCCACAGGACAGTCAGACACCATAGCCTATGTAGGTAGAGGAAGATCTTGTAATAGTACTAGATGTTTTATTGACCCGATACGTCCGATATGTCCAGATAATAACAGGAATTTCCAAACACCTATAATAAATATAAGGTCCCCCGAGCATTCGTTCCAAGCCGCTGACAAATTACTCCGGGAACGAAGGGGTTATCATTTACTCGATTCTATGGATGAACAAGAATTAGCCAGGTCAGCCGTTCATTGGGTTGACAGTCCCGGAAAATATGGTGATGATACAGTAGCACACACATTTTTGAACCTCACCCCAGATGAACAGCGTTTAGCTGGGATTTATATGATTCAACAACTCCTTATACTATATAAAAGCCAACATTCAGATCCTGGTCCCTTACCTGATATATTGACTGAATTACTCACGAATAGATGGAGAGGTTCAGGTACTAAGTTAATTAGAGAAATACTAGAATCAAGAAAGCAGTACATTCTTTTTGTATGCCCCGAACATGTCTCATTGCCCATCAAGGAAAGAACCACGTATTACATGGACAGACAGAATCCCTTACGAGAAGTACACCCAATAAAAGGCGAGGACAATGAGTTTAAACGTGTATTTGTATATACGCCCATATCGAAAATAGAATTGTTACAAATGAAGAAAGTGGTACCCAGTCATGACAAAGACCCAGCGGGTTTCCACCGAGAAATTAAAGACATGTTACTCATGGGAGAGTATACCTATCCCGACATTATGACAATATTAAAGGTATTAATGCCTGCTGGCATTTATGAAAAACTCAAGGAAAAAGAGTGGGAGGTGGGAGACCAAAAGATAGACTGGTCAGCATTAGAAGCAGAAGAAAAGGCCCGAACTGCAGGAGCAGGACTTGGGGATAAAACTAAAGCGCTACCAGGTTTACTAGTACAGGTACTGCCACGTTTATTAACTACGAAAAAGGAAGACTGGGGTACAATCTCAGCCTGTAAACAAAAGCAAGATGAAGACACTAGTGATTTCTATGCCCGATTTGAAAAATGTTTTGGTATAAATAGTGGCATAAAAGCAAGTAGCGAATCATATCCACATCTGTTTGTGACAAAATTAGTTGAAAATTCCTTACCCCAAGTGAAGAATAGAGTATTAAAATTCGAGAGTACCTGGCAAGGTAACACCCCATCACAAATGTTACAAATGTTACAGTATCATCACAATAGAATTAGAGAGGAACAAGAACATGAACAAAGACGCATGAAAGACACAAAAATGAAAATGCTAGTCTCCCAGACAGTTCCAGCTGAAGGACATAAAAAGGGTACGACACATTCCGGTGATTCAGCAGGACCTGTAAAAGGGACATGCAACTATTGTAAACAGCCAGGACGTTACATACACGATTGCCCGGTCCTGAAGCGTAATATCGCCACAGGTATTACAAAAGAAAGACCACGGCCACCTAGACAGGATCAGAATGAACAAGGAGCCCCGCAGCATGCACAGTCCATGCCAGCTCCACAACAGTCTATACAGTTTGTGCCAGCTGCACCAGCGCTGCCTGTTGCTGCCACACAAACCACGACACGACAGCTGTACCAGACCGCACAGTATGACTATCCTGATTATCAACGATACGCATGAACCAGCCTAGAGAGGGAAGTTGACTTACCCCTTATCGAGGTCCCTGTAGACCAAGAAGGACCTTATGTACATAGTGAATTATTAGGCCAAGATAGAAAATTTTTACTTGATACAGGGGCAAGTCGAACAACCATAAAACGTAGTGAAGTTCCAGGGGCACCCCTCTCAGGCTCACAGAATATTTCCCTTGGTTTTTCAGGAAAACCTATTGTTAATGAAGTATCACAGCCTCTTCCACTTACGATAGGACCTTTGACCCGAACTACAGATTTATTGCTTACTAAATCACGTCCAGAAAATTTGTTAGGTATAAAAACACTGAAAGCTCTAGGAGCTATAATATGTTGTTCTCCGGAAGGAGTAAGATTGTTTTTACGTGATTTCAAAGGTCACTATGTGTCTCGAGACATGGATCCCCGACTGCAGACTTTACCTACACATCTATGGGCACAAGGCCCTACTGATGTTGGTTGCATGAATATTACACCATATCGAGTTACACTAAAGGCAGGAGTGGTACTACCACGAATGCGACAATACAAGTTACCACCGGATGCTGTAGTGGCGTTACTGCAAATCATTGACGAGCTCATTGCCCAAGGAGTGGTTGTGGAAACAGACTCCAATGTATGTAATTCCCCGATAATTCCGATTCTTAAACGAACAGATCCAAAGGCCCCGCCAGTATATCGATTGGTTATTGATCTGCGCGAATTAAACAAATGCATTGTGCCACAATTCCCTGTGGTCCCAGATATCTCGTCATTACTTACAGCTATTGATTCCGAAGCAACATTCTTTACTGTAATTGATCTCAAGAATGCCTTTTTCAGCGTCCCAATAGATCCGGAAAGCCAATACTTGTTCGGATTTAGTTTAAATGGACGTAGCTTTAAATTCACACGCGCACCTCAAGGATTTACAGAAAGCCCCAGCATCTATAGCCAAGCACTGAAACGAGAACTCGACAGTATCCACATGCCAGTTAACACTGCTCTGCTTCAATATGTCGATGATCTGCTGATCACCGCTAGAAGCGAACCTGAATGTGAGAAAGCATCACTGACAGTTTTACAATTTCTAGCCGAAAAGGGGCACAAGGTGTCCCCTTCTAAGCTGCAATTCTGTGTCCAGCGAGTTGTTTACCTTGGACACTCGCTGTCCAGGGAGGGAAGGCAGCTTACACCCGACCGCATTCAGTTAATAGCTAACATGCCAATACCCAAGACACAAAAGGAGGTGCGGGCTTTCATAGGCCTCACTTCATATTGTAGGCAGTGGATCCCTCAGTATGCATTTCTAGCAAAACCACTCATTCAATTGACAACACAGGAGGCAGCCACATCGACTGTTCTCCCTTGGACTCAGGAACATACACAAGCTTTTGAAAGCCTAAAGAAAGCCTTATGCCAAGCACCTGTTTTAGCAACACCATGTTACAATAAACAGTTTACACTCTTTGTTACAGAGCGCGAAGGTACTGCCTTGTCAGTACTCACACAGGAACAAGCAGGATCACACAAACCATGTGCTTATTTTTCTAGTACATTAGATCCCGTAGCTCAGGCTTTGCCTGCATGCCTAAAATCAGTGGCAGCAACAGCTTTAGCAATCAGACAAAGCGATGCCATAGTGTTAGGACATCCATTGACAGTTCAAGTACCACATGCAGTAGAGGTTCTTGTGAATCGAACGCAAACACAACACTTGACTATAGCGCGACTTACAGGGTATGAATTAACATTGTTTCAGCCACATATAGAAATCAGACGTTGTAACACATTGAATCCTGCCACACTTTTACCTGTAATCGGAACAGACCCACTAGCTCATGACTGTATTGAAGTTATTACAATCACGACGAAACCCAGACAAGACTTGACAGATGTCCCATTGTCAGACCCAGACCTGACGTTGTATGTAGATGGTTCATGTATGAGAACAAATACAGGAGAGTTAGTGGCCGCTTACGCAGTCACAACAGACACTGAAGTCATCGAAACAAATTGCATAAATACCTTGTCAGCTCAAGCCGCAGAGCTCATCGCTCTGACACAAGCCTGTATTCAAGCCACAAATAAAAAAGTCAACATATACACTGATTCACGTTATGCATTCGGAGTTGTACATGACTTCGGCGTGCTGTGGCGAGAGAGAGGTTATTTAACTTCTCACGGTGCCCACATTCAGCACGGACCCCTCATTCATGCCTTATTAGATGCAATACATCTACCCACTGCAATATCAATTATGAAATGTAAAGCTCATACGAAAGTTACTGATATCATTTCTCAAGGCAATGATCTAGCTGACAGAACAGCTAAACAGACTGCTCAAACTCAAACATCCGACATGACAAAGACAATAGTCCCGACGCCAACACATTGTATGACGATTAAAGATCCTACTCTTGACGTAATTGACATACAGACACATGCTACACCAGACGAAATAAAGAAATGGACTGAATTAGGAGGGATTCAAACGGATCAAGGATGGATGACGAAGGAAAAATCTGTGTGGTTCCTTCCTGATTCAATGGTCCAAGTCATTATTAACACTATACATAGTCCAGCGCATCTAGGAGAAAAAGCTATGCTAGACAGCATTCAACACATTTGGTTCAACAAACATTTACGAGCAGCAGCCAAACAAAAAGTTCGTACCTGTATGATCTGTTGTCAGTTCAACCCAGGAAAAAGCATTCCCGTAGAACAGGGTGGATTTCAGCCTCCTGATCACCCTTTTGAAGTCCTCCAGATGGATTATATCCAGATGGAACGATGTCGAGGATTCAAATATGTTCTCGTAGTTGTCTGTGCTCTTTCCCGTTGGACAGAGGCATACCCGGTTTCAGATTACACTGCCCCGACTACTGCCAAACAGTTGGTTCGAGAATTCTTCCCACGATACGGTTTACCACGTGTTGTCTACTCAGATAACGGCCAGCCGTTCTCATCCGAACTAATGAAACACGTTTCACTTTTGTTAGGCTATCAGTGGAAATTCCACTGTGTCCGACACCCCGAGGCAGCAGGTCTCGTAGAAAGACATAATCAGATCCTGAAAATCAGATTGTCCAAAATATGCAGAGAGAAAGGTGTCGACTGGGTAGTAGCATTACCAGTTGCACTCTTTTACATGAGAATGGTAGCACACTCTCGAACGGGGCTATCCCCGTATGAGGTGATCTTTGGCAGACCACCAAATATGTGGGGGACGCCTATACCACGCAAAATAACTGATATTGACTGTAATATGCTGACAGATTACTTGGCTTCCTTGATGTCTGCACTACAATCTTGTCGTTCACAGGTAGCTGCAGCCTTTCCCGACAACACTGAGGTGAAACCCCATGACGTAGTTCCGGGGGACCTGGTCTTAGTGAGGAACTTTGATCGGAAGACTCAGCTGGATCCTAGGTGGAAGTCGCCGCAACTGGTCTTGCTCACCACAAGGACAGCCGTGAAGATCGAAGGCAGGAAAGGCTGGATACATTCAAGTCATATCAAGAAATTTCATGGACTACCATCGGATGTAAATACCACACCTCGTGTGTCTTCACCCATTGACTCAAAGCTCCCTTTGGTTGAAATGAGTAATCACGAACAATACAAACTAAAACTCAGGTCTAACCAGTCAGGCAATTTGATTGTTTAAGTCCTCTCCAAGGTGAAGCGGTTGAATTTGTCTCTGACATGTATCCCTTAGACCTGAATAGAGAAAAAACCCGAAAAATGTTGAAACGACATGCGTACTGTAAATCAATGCGTAGTCATTGCACAGTGACGTTATTAATTTTGTTTTTCTTAAGTCTTTTAATAATTACTGCAAGTATATTGTTGCACATATATTATCCTATTTCTAGACATGTTTATAATGTTACTACTGAACATTCTTTTAGTGAATTACCTCCGCATGAGTTGTCTTATAGATTTGCGCTGCGCAACAATACGTTTATTAGTATGTTACATCATTCCCATCAGGTTAGCAATGCTACAAATTGTTGGATATGTGGCCGACTCCCTCCCTATCAGAATTATAAAGGAATTCTACCTCTCTTTCCATACCCGTTCACACACAACGGTTCCTGTGGAGCATGGTTTAGTTTAATTAATTCCCTAGATTCGAATTCTGCAGTTTATCAAGACAACTGGGTATGGGGAAATTTGAACTTAGTTTTACTTAAAGTCTGCTACCCTAACAAGGAGGGACTTCCCAAGAGAACAGGAAATGATCTAGAAAATGAAGTGTATGGATTAGGTAATTTTACGCTTAATCTTATGATCCTAAATGTCGAATCCGAAGCTACTCCAATTTTGCCCGCTATGTCAATATTTCCAGTAAAAGGTGAATTATGTGTAAGAAAGAATGGTTCCATACATATGGGCCATAGTAGATGCACCACTGTAATAGAATTTAGTGATCAAGGCAAGTCTACATTTAGAGCTTCCCGCCATTCCTATTTCATATGTGGTCAGACGGCATATGTACGTTTGCCTCTAGACTGGGATGGTACCTGCTACATTGGATTCCTTTTGCCACCTGTTTTCCTAGCTCCTCCTGATTATCACAGAAATACTCATTTAGTACACAATAGAGTAAGGAGAGATCTCCCAATAGTCGATTACACTGAAACAGCATGGGAAAAATACACAGATTTCAATAAAGGTCTCTTTCCCTATATTGGTACCGTTACTAATAGTAAGCTGATACGTAGATTAACTAGAACCCTTGAAGCAGTAGTGAACGAAACTATTTCCGCCTTAGGCAATTTAACAGAAGAGCAGTCTGCTATGCGGATTGTTGTGCTTCAAAATCGTCTTGTCCTTGACGTCATCCTGGCCGATAGGGGCGGAGCTTGTAGGGTCATCGGATCAAGTTGTTGCATTTTCATACCAGAAAATTCGCCATCTGTATATAAAGCCATAACTCGCCTTCATAAGATTGTAAGCCAGATACACCAGAATCCAGGCACCTGGACTTGGTCCGGTTGGTTTTGGAGTGTATTATCTACCTTTGGATGGAAGGTCCTATCCTTCCTAGGTATTGGCCTTCTCATACTATTCAGTTGCTGTCTATGTCTACAATGTGGACCAGCGATCTGTGGTCTGTGTGCCACATCGTGTATTCCACCACCAAGATTTCATTCATCCCGGAAGAAGAAAGAAGAACAAATGATGCTATATGAACAGATCAACGGATTGATGAAGATTGATATCTCTTAACGGGCAAGTAGGGGACAAGGAGGGAATGTGGAAATATGGATTTTTCCGATCAGTTATGTCCCCTATCTTGGACCCCAACGGTTTCATGTATGAATCACAAGTACATGTATGTTCCCTCCAGTTCCAGTTATGAAGATGCAAACACCTGTGCGTCCACCGTCAACAAGTCCTCTTTCAGATCCGCCATGAATAGGCCGGATATTCCATTCCTAAGTATGAAAGGCCACCGGCTTTATATGGTTCACTTATGCCATTTTACAGTCCAGGCAAGTAGGCCCTGATTCTGTCATCAAGCTTTTCTTGCCTTCTGCCTCTGAAAGCTCCAGTCTGAGCCTGCATCTGTGACCATGAACTTTGTCTCATTCCCCGCGCGGCTCACGAAGCCTGACATCAGCCTGTTGCCTGCCAAAAACTGTATTTCACCTTCGAAATTATCTGCTCCGCTCCCTGCCCAATGCATTCCTGTCTAGTAGTTTAAGTAAACATTCTTCCAGCTACCGAGCAAAGGCCCGGCTTCTCTGTCTTTATGCAAGTAATTCATAGCCCTATTATTATGGAAGACTTCTGCCCTCGCATCTAGTGTAGACACTTAGACGCTTGTACACGCACTAACAGTCAGTATAGTCAGTATAGAATAAGATTCTACTCTAAGAGACCTCTCTTTTGGATAACATAGTTCTTTAAACATAGGATGTTAGATATGATTTGGGATTAGGTTGACTTGACCCTCCAGACTTCTGTCGCCACATGTAGAGCTAAATGTCAAGTCCCCTTCACCCCCTAGTTACACGTCAATCACACGTCATGCTGCTGCGCGCGCATTTCTGCCAAGTATTTCTGCTGACATTGCGAAATTCTTTCATGGAACCACCCTATTATGACATCACACCTGATGACGTTCTTTAGTCACACCCAGTTACGCCTACTTTTTGCTACGCATGAATGTTTTATCTACACTATCAATTGTTACGCCTCTTGCATTTGCTTCACTGTAATGCCTATTGTATAAAAGTAATTACTTATCAATAAAGTATGTACTTCACTTCCTGAACCTCCGTGGTGATGGAACTTGGAGTCACCGATTCGAATCGTCCATTGGAATAAAGCCCATTCCGAACCTCTAATACCACGGATTCTGCCTCTTATTTACTGAGCTATTTTTATTATGTTTCTGTATCAAATTAAGTCCCGGTAATTAAATTATTTACCACACACCCTGGATTGAACTTTTGGGTAAACGATGATGCGGGCATCTGGGCGCCAGTGTATTTCTGTGCCCATCAAACTCGGCGTTCGTTCTGCATAGTAAAGGTGGTTTGCCACTCCACTTCGGTGATCTGTAAAGCGAGGCATGCTGCCTGTATGGATTTTCATTTTGTCATACATTCTAACATCATTAGATGTACTCCCTGGAAACGCCTGGAGCTGTTCCATCTCCCACTCCCACTGTTCCATCTCCCACTGCGGAAGGCGTACATTAGGGGAACCATTGTGAATTGTCGGCAGCGAGGGAGCATCGCCTCAAAACAGGTAAGCTGTCTCGGCCTTCACTGTGGTTTCGGAAATGTCGATTCTGTACCAATGCCCAGTGCAGCAGCGTGTTGAGTATGCAGCACCTATACTGGGATCTGAGGTAACTGGTTTGGCTGAAGGCGTTATTTTCAAAGGATAGACTACTTTCAGATATGACAGATGTTGCTAAACACATTGCACTGGTTATCCTTTCATATCTATTCACAGCTATGAAAATATAGTAAATGTGAAGGTCGCTGCTGCTGGCAATGTATGTTGGCACCCTAGGTATTTAACTGTCCGCTTTAGCCACACCCACCAAGTTTATCTTTTAAATTCCTGCCAAAGTCATGCCACTGGAATCAAGCTATCCTGGCTGACGAGGGCTGAAAGCCCGAAACCGGTCCTAGGATGCTTGTTTCCAGTCCAGGGAGGACCTGGCTTGGCAGTTCGGGCTGGACTGTTCCCATGGGGCACAGGGCCAAGACTGATTTGCAAATGGCTGGGTTCTAACTGGAATGGCATGGTGAGCAAAAAAACGATGGATTTAGGCCCAGATCTCTGTACTGGGGTGAATGTATGACATTGTTCTGCATTCTTTCCATCAATTGTTGTTTTTGCATTTGTCACCCCGAGTGGGAAGGGTATGCTCAGACGTGAGTCCCTTGCTCTCCATGCCACTGGAATCAAGCTATCCTGGCTGACGAGGGCTGAAAGCCCGAAACCGGTCCTAGGATGCTTGTTTCCAGTCCAGGGAGGACCTGGCTTGGCAGTTCGGGCTGGACTGTTCCCATGGGGCACAGGGCCAAGACTGATTTGCAAATGGCTGGGTTCTAACTGGAATGGCATGGTGAGCAAAAAAACGATGGATTTAGGCCCAGATCTCTGTACTGGGGTGAATGTATGACATTGTTCTGCATTCTTTCCATCAATTGTTGTTTTTGCATTTGTCACCCCGAGTGGGAAGGGTATGCTCAGACGTGAGTCCCTTGCTCTCCATGCCACTGGAATCAAGCTATCCTGGCTGACGAGGGCTGAAAGCCCGAAACCGGTCCTAGGATGCTTGTTTCCAGTCCAGGGAGGACCTGGCTTGGCAGTTCGGGCTGGACTGTTCCCATGGGGCACAGGGCCAAGACTGATTTGCAAATGGCTGGGTTCTAACTGGAATGGCATGGTGAGCAAAAAAACGATGGATTTAGGCCCAGATCTCTGTACTGGGGTGAATGTATGACATTGTTCTGCATTCTTTCCATCAATTGTTGTTTTTGCATTTGTCACCCCGAGTGGGAAGGGTATGCTCAGACGTGAGTCCCTTGCTCTCCATGCCACTGGAATCAAGCTATCCTGGCTGACGAGGGCTGAAAGCCCGAAACCGGTCCTAGGATGCTTGTTTCCAGTCCAGGGAGGACCTGGCTTGGCAGTTCGGGCTGGACTGTTCCCATGGGGCACAGGGCCAAGACTGATTTGCAAATGGCTGGGTTCTAACTGGAATGGCATGGTGAGCAAAAAAACGATGGATTTAGGCCCAGATCTCTGTACTGGGGTGAATGTATGACATTGTTCTGCATTCTTTCCATCAATTGTTGTTTTTGCATTTGTCACCCCGAGTGGGAAGGGTATGCTCAGACGTGAGTCCCTTGCTCTCCATGCCACTGGAATCAAGCTATCCTGGCTGACGAGGGCTGAAAGCCCGAAACCGGTCCTAGGATGCTTGTTTCCAGTCCAGGGAGGACCTGGCTTGGCAGTTCGGGCTGGACTGTTCCCATGGGGCACAGGGCCAAGACTGATTTGCAAATGGCTGGGTTCTAACTGGAATGGCATGGTGAGCAAAAAAACGATGGATTTAGGCCCAGATCTCTGTACTGGGGTGAATGTATGACATTGTTCTGCATTCTTTCCATCAATTGTTGTTTTTGCATTTGTCACCCCGAGTGGGAAGGGTATGCTCAGACGTGAGTCCCTTGCTCTCCATGCCACTGGAATCAAGCTATCCTGGCTGACGAGGGCTGAAAGCCCGAAACCGGTCCTAGGATGCTTGTTTCCAGTCCAGGGAGGACCTGGCTTGGCAGTTCGGGCTGGACTGTTCCCATGGGGCACAGGGCCAAGACTGATTTGCAAATGGCTGGGTTCTAACTGGAATGGCATGGTGAGCAAAAAAACGATGGATTTAGGCCCAGATCTCTGTACTGGGGTGAATGTATGACATTGTTCTGCATTCTTTCCATCAATTGTTGTTTTTGCATTTGTCACCCCGAGTGGGAAGGGTATGCTCAGACGTGAGTCCCTTGCTCTCCATGCCACTGGAATCAAGCTATCCTGGCTGACGAGGGCTGAAAGCCCGAAACCGGTCCTAGGATGCTTGTTTCCAGTCCAGGGAGGACCTGGCTTGGCAGTTCGGGCTGGACTGTTCCCATGGGGCACAGGGCCAAGACTGATTTGCAAATGGCTGGGTTCTAACTGGAATGGCATGGTGAGCAAAAAAACGATGGATTTAGGCCCAGATCTCTGTACTGGGGTGAATGTATGACATTGTTCTGCATTCTTTCCATCAATTGTTGTTTTTGCATTTGTCACCCCGAGTGGGAAGGGTATGCTCAGACGTGAGTCCCTTGCTCTCCATGCCACTGGAATCAAGCTATCCTGGCTGACGAGGGCTGAAAGCCCGAAACCGGTCCTAGGATGCTTGTTTCCAGTCCAGGGAGGACCTGGCTTGGCAGTTCGGGCTGGACTGTTCCCATGGGGCACAGGGCCAAGACTGATTTGCAAATGGCTGGGTTCTAACTGGAATGGCATGGTGAGCAAAAAAACGATGGATTTAGGCCCAGATCTCTGTACTGGGGTGAATGTATGACATTGTTCTGCATTCTTTCCATCAATTGTTGTTTTTGCATTTGTCACCCCGAGTGGGAAGGGTATGCTCAGACGTGAGTCCCTTGCTCTCCATGCCACTGGAATCAAGCTATCCTGGCTGACGAGGGCTGAAAGCCCGAAACCGGTCCTAGGATGCTTGTTTCCAGTCCAGGGAGGACCTGGCTTGGCAGTTCGGGCTGGACTGTTCCCATGGGGCACAGGGCCAAGACTGATTTGCAAATGGCTGGGTTCTAACTGGAATGGCATGGTGAGCAAAAAAACGATGGATTTAGGCCCAGATCTCTGTACTGGGGTGAATGTATGACATTGTTCTGCATTCTTTCCATCAATTGTTGTTTTTGCATTTGTCACCCCGAGTGGGAAGGGTATGCTCAGACGTGAGTCCCTTGCTCTCCATGCCACTGGAATCAAGCTATCCTGGCTGACGAGGGCTGAAAGCCCGAAACCGGTCCTAGGATGCTTGTTTCCAGTCCAGGGAGGACCTGGCTTGGCAGTTCGGGCTGGACTGTTCCCATGGGGCACAGGGCCAAGACTGATTTGCAAATGGCTGGGTTCTAACTGGAATGGCATGGTGAGCAAAAAAACGATGGATTTAGGCCCAGATCTCTGTACTGGGGTGAATGTATGACATTGTTCTGCATTCTTTCCATCAATTGTTGTTTTTGCATTTGTCACCCCGAGTGGGAAGGGTATGCTCAGACGTGAGTCCCTTGCTCTCCATGCCACTGGAATCAAGCTATCCTGGCTGACGAGGGCTGAAAGCCCGAAACCGGTCCTAGGATGCTTGTTTCCAGTCCAGGGAGGACCTGGCTTGGCAGTTCGGGCTGGACTGTTCCCATGGGGCACAGGGCCAAGACTGATTTGCAAATGGCTGGGTTCTAACTGGAATGGCATGGTGAGCAAAAAAACGATGGATTTAGGCCCAGATCTCTGTACTGGGGTGAATGTATGACATTGTTCTGCATTCTTTCCATCAATTGTTGTTTTTGCATTTGTCACCCCGAGTGGGAAGGGTATGCTCAGACGTGAGTCCCTTGCTCTCCATGCCACTGGAATCAAGCTATCCTGGCTGACGAGGGCTGAAAGCCCGAAACCGGTCCTAGGATGCTTGTTTCCAGTCCAGGGAGGACCTGGCTTGGCAGTTCGGGCTGGACTGTTCCCATGGGGCACAGGGCCAAGACTGATTTGCAAATGGCTGGGTTCTAACTGGAATGGCATGGTGAGCAAAAAAACGATGGATTTAGGCCCAGATCTCTGTACTGGGGTGAATGTATGACATTGTTCTGCATTCTTTCCATCAATTGTTGTTTTTGCATTTGTCACCCCGAGTGGGAAGGGTATGCTCAGACGTGAGTCCCTTGCTCTCCATGCCACTGGAATCAAGCTATCCTGGCTGACGAGGGCTGAAAGCCCGAAACCGGTCCTAGGATGCTTGTTTCCAGTCCAGGGAGGACCTGGCTTGGCAGTTCGGGCTGGACTGTTCCCATGGGGCACAGGGCCAAGACTGATTTGCAAATGGCTGGGTTCTAACTGGAATGGCATGGTGAGCAAAAAAACGATGGATTTAGGCCCAGATCTCTGTACTGGGGTGAATGTATGACATTGTTCTGCATTCTTTCCATCAATTGTTGTTTTTGCATTTGTCACCCCGAGTGGGAAGGGTATGCTCAGACGTGAGTCCCTTGCTCTCCATGCCACTGGAATCAAGCTATCCTGGCTGACGAGGGCTGAAAGCCCGAAACCGGTCCTAGGATGCTTGTTTCCAGTCCAGGGAGGACCTGGCTTGGCAGTTCGGGCTGGACTGTTCCCATGGGGCACAGGGCCAAGACTGATTTGCAAATGGCTGGGTTCTAACTGGAATGGCATGGTGAGCAAAAAAACGATGGATTTAGGCCCAGATCTCTGTACTGGGGTGAATGTATGACATTGTTCTGCATTCTTTCCATCAATTGTTGTTTTTGCATTTGTCACCCCGAGTGGGAAGGGTATGCTCAGACGTGAGTCCCTTGCTCTCCATGCCACTGGAATCAAGCTATCCTGGCTGACGAGGGCTGAAAGCCCGAAACCGGTCCTAGGATGCTTGTTTCCAGTCCAGGGAGGACCTGGCTTGGCAGTTCGGGCTGGACTGTTCCCATGGGGCACAGGGCCAAGACTGATTTGCAAATGGCTGGGTTCTAACTGGAATGGCATGGTGAGCAAAAAAACGATGGATTTAGGCCCAGATCTCTGTACTGGGGTGAATGTATGACATTGTTCTGCATTCTTTCCATCAATTGTTGTTTTTGCATTTGTCACCCCGAGTGGGAAGGGTATGCTCAGACGTGAGTCCCTTGCTCTCCATGCCACTGGAATCAAGCTATCCTGGCTGACGAGGGCTGAAAGCCCGAAACCGGTCCTAGGATGCTTGTTTCCAGTCCAGGGAGGACCTGGCTTGGCAGTTCGGGCTGGACTGTTCCCATGGGGCACAGGGCCAAGACTGATTTGCAAATGGCTGGGTTCTAACTGGAATGGCATGGTGAGCAAAAAAACGATGGATTTAGGCCCAGATCTCTGTACTGGGGTGAATGTATGACATTGTTCTGCATTCTTTCCATCAATTGTTGTTTTTGCATTTGTCACCCCGAGTGGGAAGGGTATGCTCAGACGTGAGTCCCTTGCTCTCCATGCCACTGGAATCAAGCTATCCTGGCTGACGAGGGCTGAAAGCCCGAAACCGGTCCTAGGATGCTTGTTTCCAGTCCAGGGAGGACCTGGCTTGGCAGTTCGGGCTGGACTGTTCCCATGGGGCACAGGGCCAAGACTGATTTGCAAATGGCTGGGTTCTAACTGGAATGGCATGGTGAGCAAAAAAACGATGGATTTAGGCCCAGATCTCTGTACTGGGGTGAATGTATGACATTGTTCTGCATTCTTTCCATCAATTGTTGTTTTTGCATTTGTCACCCCGAGTGGGAAGGGTATGCTCAGACGTGAGTCCCTTGCTCTCCATGCCACTGGAATCAAGCTATCCTGGCTGACGAGGGCTGAAAACCCGAAACCGATCCTAGGATGCTTGTTTCCAGTCCAGGGAGGACCTGGCTTGGCAGTTCGGGCTGGACTGTTCCCATGGGGCACAGGGCCAAGACTGATTTGCAAATGGCTGGGTTCTAACTGGAATGGCATGGTGAGCAAAAAAACGATGGATTTAGGCCCAGATCTCTGTACTGGGGTGAATGTATGACATTGTTCTGCATTCTTTCCATCAATTGTTGTTTTTGCATTTGTCACCCCGAGTGGGAAGGGTATGCTCAGACGTGAGTCCCTTGCTCTCCATGCCACTGGAATCAAGCTATCCTGGCTGACGAGGGCTGAAAGCCCGAAACCGGTCCTAGGATGCTTGTTTCCAGTCCAGGGAGGACCTGGCTTGGCAGTTCGGGCTGGACTGTTCCCATGGGGCACAGGGCCAAGACTGATTTGCAAATGGATGGGTTCTAACTGGAATGGCATGGTGAGCAAAAAAACGATGGATTTAGGCCCAGATCTCTGTACTGGGGTGAATGTATGACATTGTTCTGCATTCTTTCCATCAATTGTTGTTTTTGCATTTGTCACCCCGAGTGGGAAGGGTATGCTCAGACGTGAGTCCCTTGCTCTCCATGCCACTGGAATCAAGCTATCCTGGCTGACGAGGGCTGAAAGCCCGAAACCGGTCCTAGGATGCTTGTTTCCAGTCCAGGGAGGACCTGGCTTGGCAGTTCGGGCTGGACTGTTCCCATGGGGCACAGGGCCAAGACTGATTTGCAAATGGCTGGGTTCTAACTGGAATGGCATGGTGAGCAAAAAAACGATGGATTTAGGCCCAGATCTCTGTACTGGGGTGAATGTATGACATTGTTCTGCATTCTTTCCATCAATTGTTGTTTTTGCATTTGTCACCCCGAGTGGGAAGGGTATGCTCAGACGTGAGTCCCTTGCTCTCCATGCCACTGGAATCAAGCTATCCTGGCTGACGAGGGCTGAAAGCCCGAAACCGGTCCTAGGATGCTTGTTTCCAGTCCAGGGAGGACCTGGCTTGGCAGTTCGGGCTGGACTGTTCCCATGGGGCACAGGGCCAAGACTGATTTGCAAATGGCTGGGTTCTAACTGGAATGGCATGGTGAGCAAAAAAACGATGGATTTAGGCCCAGATCTCTGTACTGGGGTGAATGTATGACATTGTTCTGCATTCTTTCCATCAATTGTTGTTTTTGCATTTGTCACCCCGAGTGGGAAGGGTATGCTCAGACGTGAGTCCCTTGCTCTCCATGCCACTGGAATCAAGCTATCCTGGCTGACGAGGGCTGAAAGCCCGAAACCGGTCCTAGGATGCTTGTTTCCATTGTTCTGCATTCTCCATTGTTGTTGTTTGTCCCGTGGGGGGTGCTCAGACGAGTCCTTGCTCTCCATGCCACTGAACAAGCTTCCAGCGACGGCGAGCACCCTAGTCTTGGTTCCAGTCAGCTGTCACGATTATGCCCAGATCTCTGTACTGGGGTGAATGTATGACATTGTTCTGCATTCTTTCCATCAATTGTTGTTTTTGCATTTGTCACCCCGAGTGGGAAGGGTATGCTCAGACGTGAGTCCCTTGCTCTCCATGCCACTGGAATCAAGCTATCCTGGCTGACGAGGGCTGAAAGCCCGAAACCGGTCCTAGGATGCTTGTTTCCAGTCCAGGGAGGACCTGGCTTGGCAGTTCGGGCTGGACTGTTCCCATGGGGCACAGGGCCAAGACTGATTTGCAAATGGCTGGGTTCTAACTGGAATGGCATGGTGAGCAAAAAAACGATGGGATTTAGGCCCAGATCTCTGTACTGGGGTGAATGTATGACATTGTTCTGCATTCTTTCCATCAATTGTTGTTTTTGCATTTGTCACCCGAGTGGGAAGGGTATGCTCAGACGTGAGTCCCTTGCTCTCCATGCCACTGGAATCAAGCTATCCTGGCTGACGAGGGCTGAAAGCCCGAAACCGGTCCTAGGATGCTTGTTTCCAGTCCAGGAGGACCTGGCTTGGCAGTTCGGGCTGGACTGTTCCATGGGGCACAGGGCCAAGACTGATTTGCAAATGGCTGGGTTCTAACTGGAATGGCATGGTGAGCAAAAAAACGATGGATTTAGGCCCAGATCTCTGTACTGGGGTGAATGTATGACATTGTTCTGCATTCTTTCCATCAATTGTTGTTTTTGCATTTGTCCACCCCGAGTGGGAAGGGTATGCTCAGACGTGAGTCCTTGCTCTCCATGCCACTGGAATCAAGCTATCCTGGCTGACGAGGGCTGAAAGCCCGAAACCGGTCCTAGGATGCTTGTTTCCAGTCCAGGGAGGACCTGGCTTGGCAGTTCGGGCTGGACTGTTCCCATGGGCACAGGGCCAAGACTGATTTGCAAATGGCTGGGTTCTAACTGGAATGGCATGGTGAGCAAAAAACGATGGATTTAGGCCCAGATCTCTGTACTGGGGTGAATGTATGACATTGTTCTGCATTCTTTCCATCAATTGTTGTTTTGCATTTGTCACCCGAGTGGGAAGGGATGCTCAGACGTGAGTCCCTTGCTCTCCATGCCACTGGAATCAAGCTATCCTGGCTGACGAGGGCTGAAAGCCCGAAACCGGTCCTAGGATGCTTGTTTCCAGTCCAGGGAGGACCTGGCTTGGCAGTTCGGGCTGGACTGTTCCCATGGGGCACAGGGCCAAGACTGATTTGCAAATGGCTGGGTTCTAACTGGAATGGCATGGTGAGCAAAAAAACGATGGATTTAGGCCCAGATCTCTGTACTGGGGTGAATGTATGACATTGTTCTGCATTCTTTCCATCAATTGTTGTTTTTGCATTTGTCACCCCGAGTGGGAAGGGTATGCTCAGACGTGAGTCCCTTGCTCTCCATGCCACTGGAATCAAAGCTATCCTGGCTGACGAGGGCTGAAAGCCCGAAACCGGTCCTAGGATGCTTGTTTCCAGTCCAGGGAGGACCTGGCTTGGCAGTTCGGGCTGGACTGTTCCCATGGGGCACAGGGCCAAGATGATTTGCAAATGGCTGGGTTCTAACTGGAATGGCATGGTGAGCAAAAAAACGACGGATTTAGGCCCAGATCTCTGTACTGGGGTGAATGTATGACATTGTTCTGCATTCTTTCCATCAATTGTTGTTTTTGCATTTGTCACCCCGAGTGGGAAGGGTATGCTCAGACGTGAGTCCCTTGCTCTCCATGCCACTGGAATCAAGCTATCCTGGCTGACGAGGCTGAAAGCCCGAAACCGGTCCTAGGATGCTTGTTTCCAGTCCAGGGAGGACCTGGCTTGGCAGTTCGGGCTGGACTGTTCCCATGGGGCACAGGGCCAAGACTGATTTGCAAATGGCTGGGTTCTAACTGGAATGGCATGGTGAGCAAAAAAACGATGGATTTAGGCCCAGATCTCTGTACTGGGGTGAATGTATGACATTGTTCTGCATTCTTTCCATCAATTGTTGTTTTTGCATTTGTCACCCCGAGTGGGAAGGGTATGCTCAGACGTGAGTCCCTTGCTCTCCATGCCACTGGAATCAAGCTTCCTGGCTGACGAGGCTGAAAGCCCGAAACCGGTCCTAGGATGCTTGTTTCCAGTCCAGGGAGACCTGGCTTGGCAGTTCGGGCTGGACTGTTCCCATGGGGCACAGGGCCAAGACTGATTTGCAAATGGCTGGGTTCTAACTGGAATGGCATGGTGAGCAAAAAAACGATGGATTTAGGCCCAGATCTCTGTACTGGGGTGAATGTATGACATTGTTCTGCATTCTTTCCATCAATTGTTGTTTTTGCATTTGTCACCCCGAGTGGGAAGGGTATGCTCAGACGTGAGTCCCTTGCTCTCCATGCCACTGGAATCAAGCTATCCTGGCTGACGAGGGCTGAAAGCCCGAAACCGGTCCTAGGATGCTTGTTTCCAGTCCAGGGAGGACCTGGCTTGGCAGTTCGGGCTGGACTGTTCCCATGGGGCACAGGGCCAAGACTGATTTGCAAATGGCTGGGTTCTAACTGGAATGGCATGGTGAGCAAAAAAACGATGGATTTAGGCCCAGATCTCTGTACTGGGGTGAATGTATGACATTGTTCTGCATTCTTTCCATCAATTGTTGTTTTTGCATTTGTCACCCCGAGTGGGAAGGGTATGCTCAGACGTGAGTCCCTTGCTCTCCATGCCACTGGAATCAAGCTATCCTGGCTGACGAGGGCTGAAAGCCCGAAACCGGTCCTAGGATGCTTGTTTCCAGTCCAGGGAGGACCTGGCTTGGCAGTTCGGGCTGGACTGTTCCCATGGGGCACAGGGCCAAGACTGATTTGCAAATGGCTGGGTTCTAACTGGAATGGCATGGTGAGCAAAAAAACGATGGATTTAGGCCCAGATCTCTGTACTGGGGTGAATGTATGACATTGTTCTGCATTCTTTCCATCAATTGTTGTTTTTGCATTTGTCACCCGAGTGGGAAGGGTATGCTCAGACGTGAGTCCCTTGCTCTCCATGCCACTGGAATCAAGCTATCCTGGCTGACGAGGGCTGAAAGCCCGAAACCGGTCCTAGGATGCTTGTTTCCAGTCCAGGGAGGACCTGGCTTGGCAGTTCGGGCTGGACTGTTCCCATGGGGCACAGGGCCAAGACTGATTTGCAAATGGCTGGGTTCTAACTGGAATGGCATGGTGAGCAAAAAAACGATGGATTTAGGCCCAGATCTCTGTACTGGGGTGAATGTATGACATTGTTCTGCATTCTTTCCATCAATTGTTGTTTTTGCATTTGTCACCCCGAGTGGGAAGGGTATGCTCAGACGTGAGTCCCTTGCTCTCCATGCCACTGGAATCAAGCTATCCTGGCTGACGAGGGCTGAAAGCCCGAAACCGGTCCTAGGATGCTTGTTTCCAGTCCAGGGAGGACCTGGCTTGGCAGTTCGGGCTGGACTGTTCCCATGGGGCACAGGGCCAAGACTGATTTGCAAATGGCTGGGTTCTAACTGGAATGGCATGGTGAGCAAAAAAACGATGGATTTAGGCCCAGATCTCTGTACTGGGGTGAATGTATGACATTGTTCTGCATTCTTTCCATCAATTGTTGTTTTTGCATTTGTCACCCCGAGTGGGAAGGGTATGCTCAGACGTGAGTCCCTTGCTCTCCATGCCACTGGAATCAAGCTATCCTGGCTGACGAGGGCTGAAAGCCCGAAACCGGTCCTAGGATGCTTGTTTCCAGTCCAGGGAGGACCTGGCTTGGCAGTTCGGGCTGGACTGTTCCCATGGGGCACAGGGCCAAGACTGATTTGCAAATGGCTGGGTTCTAACTGGAATGGCATGGTGAGCAAAAAAACGATGGATTTAGGCCCAGATCTCTGTACTGGGGTGAATGTATGACATTGTTCTGCATTCTTTCCATCAATTGTTGTTTTTGCATTTGTCACCCCGAGTGGGAAGGGTATGCTCAGACGTGAGTCCCTTGCTCTCCATGCCACTGGAATCAAGCTATCCTGGCTGACGAGGGCTGAAAGCCCGAAACCGGTCCTAGGATGCTTGTTTCCAGTCCAGGGAGGACCTGGCTTGGCAGTTCGGGCTGGACTGTTCCCATGGGGCACAGGGCCAAGACTGATTTGCAAATGGCTGGGTTCTAACTGGAATGGCATGGTGAGCAAAAAAACGATGGATTTAGGCCCAGATCTCTGTACTGGGGTGAATGTATGACATTGTTCTGCATTCTTTCCATCAATTGTTGTTTTTGCATTTGTCACCCCGAGTGGGAAGGGTATGCTCAGACGTGAGTCCCTTGCTCTCCATGCCACTGGAATCAAGCTATCCTGGCTGACGAGGGCTGAAAGCCCGAAACCGGTCCTAGGATGCTTGTTTCCAGTCCAGGGAGGACCTGGCTTGGCAGTTCGGGCTGGACTGTTCCCATGGGGCACAGGGCCAAGACTGATTTGCAAATGGCTGGGTTCTAACTGGAATGCATGGTGAGCAAAAAAACGATGGATTTAGGCCCAGATCTCTGTACTGGGGTGAATGTATGACATTGTTCTGCATTCTTTCCATCAATTGTTGTTTTTGCATTTGTCACCCCGAGTGGGAAGGGTATGCTCAGACGTGAGTCCCTTGCTCTCCATGCCACTGGAATCAAGCTATCCTGGCTGACGAGGGCTGAAAGCCCGAAACCGGTCCTAGGATGCTTGTTTCCAGTCCAGGGAGGACCTGGCTTGGCAGTTCGGGCTGGACTGTTCCCATGGGGCACAGGGCCAAGACTGATTTGCAAATGGCTGGGTTCTAACTGGAATGGCATGGTGAGCAAAAAAACGATGGATTTAGGCCCAGATCTCTGTACTGGGGTGAATGTATGACATTGTTCTGCATTCTTTCCATCAATTGTTGTTTTTGCATTTGTCACCCCGAGTGGGAAGGGTATGCTCAGACGTGAGTCCCTTGCTCTCCATGCCACTGGAATCAAGCTATCCTGGCTGACGAGGGCTGAAAGCCCGAAACCGGTCCTAGGATGCTTGTTTCCAGTCCAGGGAGGACCTGGCTTGGCAGTTCGGGCTGGACTGTTCCCATGGGGCACAGGGCCAAGACTGATTTGCAAATGGCTGGGTTCTAACTGGAATGGCATGGTGAGCAAAAAAACGATGGATTTAGGCCCAGATCTCTGTACTGGGGTGAATGTATGACATTGTTCTGCATTCTTTCCATCAATTGTTGTTTTTGCATTTGTCACCCCGAGTGGGAAGGGTATGCTCAGACGTGAGTCCCTTGCTCTCCATGCCACTGGAATCAAGCTATCCTGGCTGACGAGGGCTGAAAGCCCGAAACCGGTCCTAGGATGCTTGTTTCCAGTCCAGGGAGGACCTGGCTTGGCAGTTCGGGCTGGACTGTTCCCATGGGGCACAGGGCCAAGACTGATTTGCAAATGGCTGGGTTCTAACTGGAATGGCATGGTGAGCAAAAAAACGATGGATTTAGGCCCAGATCTCTGTACTGGGGTGAATGTATGACATTGTTCTGCATTCTTTCCATCAATTGTTGTTTTTGCATTTGTCACCCCGAGTGGGAAGGGTATGCTCAGACGTGAGTCCCTTGCTCTCCATGCCACTGGAATCAAGCTATCCTGGCTGACGAGGGCTGAAAGCCCGAAACCGGTCCTAGGATGCTTGTTTCCAGTCCAGGGAGGACCTGGCTTGGCAGTTCGGGCTGGACTGTTCCCATGGGGCACAGGGCCAAGACTGATTTGCAAATGGCTGGGTTCTAACTGGAATGGCATGGTGAGCAAAAAAACGATGGATTTAGGCCCAGATCTCTGTACTGGGGTGAATGTATGACATTGTTCTGCATTCTTTCCATCAATTGTTGTTTTTGCATTTGTCACCCCGAGTGGGAAGGGTATGCTCAGACGTGAGTCCCTTGCTCTCCATGCCACTGGAATCAAGCTATCCTGGCTGACGAGGGCTGAAAGCCCGAAACCGGTCCTAGGATGCTTGTTTCCAGTCCAGGGAGGACCTGGCTTGGCAGTTCGGGCTGGACTGTTCCCATGGGGCACAGGGCCAAGACTGATTTGCAAATGGCTGGGTTCTAACTGGAATGGCATGGTGAGCAAAAAACGATGGATTTAGGCCCAGATCTCTGTACTGGGGTGAATGTATGACATTGTTCTGCATTCTTTCCATCAATTGTTGTTTTTGCATTTGTCACCCCGAGTGGGAAGGGTATGCTCAGACGTGAGTCCCTTGCTCTCCATGCCACTGGAATCAAGCTATCCTGGCTGACGAGGGCTGAAAGCCCGAAACCGGGTCCTAGGATGCTTGTTTCCAGTCCAGGGAGGACCTGGCTTGGCAGTTCGGGCTGGACTGTTCCCATGGGGCACAGGGCCAAGACTGATTTGCAAATGGCTGGGTTCTAACTGGAATGGCATGGTGAGCAAAAAAACGATGGATTTAGGCCCAGATCTCTGTACTGGGGTGAATGTATGACATTGTTCTGCATTCTTTCCATCAATTGTTGTTTTTGCATTTGTCACCCCGAGTGGGAAGGGTATGCTCAGACGTGAGTCCCTTGCTCTCCTCTCCATGCCACTGGAATCAAGCTATCCTGGCTGACGAGGGCTGAAAGCCCGAAACCGGTCCTAGGATGCTGTTTTCCAGTCCAGGGAGGACCTGGCTTGGCAGTTCGGGCTGGACTGTTCCCATGGGGCACAGGGCCAAGACTGATTTGCAAATGGCTGGGTTCTAACTGGAATGGCATGGTGAGCAAAAAAACGATGGATTTAGGCCAGATCTCTGTACTGGGGTGAATGTATGACATTGTTCTGCATTCTTTCCATCAATTGTTGTTTTTGCATTTGTCACCCCGAGTGGGAAGGGTATGCTCAGACGTGAGTCCCTTGCTCTCCATGCCACTGGAATCAAGCTATCCTGGCTGACGAGGGCTGAAAGCCCGAAACCGGTCCTAGGATGCTTGTTTCCAGTCAGGGAGGACCTGGCTTGGCAGTTCGGGCTGGACTGTTCCCATGGGGCACAGGGCCAAGACTGATTTGCAAATGGCTGGGTTCTAACTGGAATGGCATGGTGAGCAAAAAAACGATGGATTTAGGCCCAGATCTCTGTACTGGGGTGATGTATGACATTGTTCTGCATTCTTTCCATCAATTGTTGTTTTTGCATTTGTCACCCCGAGTGGGAAGGGTATGCTCAGACGTGAGTCCCTTTGCTCTCCATGCCACTGGAATCAAGCTATCCTGGCTGACGAGGGCTGAAAGCCCGAAACCGGTCCTAGGATGCTTGTTTCCAGTCCAGGGAGGACCTGGCTTGGCAGTTCGGGCTGGACTGTTCCCATGGGCACAGGGCCAAGACTGATTTGCAAATGGCTGGGTTCTAACTGGAATGGCATGGTGAGCAAAAAAACGATGGATTTAGGCCCAGATCTCTGTACTGGGGTGAATGTATGACATTGTTCTGCATTCTTTCCATCAATTGTTGTTTTTGCATTTGTCACCCCGAGTGGGAAGGGGTATGCTCAGACGTGAGTCCCTTGCTCTCCATGCCACTGGAATCAAGCTATCCTGGCTGACGAGGGCTGAAAGCCCGAAACCGGTCCTAGGATGCTTGTTTCCAGTCCAGGGAGGACCTGGCTTGGCAGTTCGGGCTGGACTGTTCCCATGGGGCACAGGGCCAAGACTGATTTGCAAATGGCTGGGTTCTAACTGGAATGGCATGGTGAGCAAAAAAACGATGGATTTAGGCCCAGATCTCTGTACTGGGGTGAATGTATGACATTGTTCTGCATTCTTTCCATCAATTGTTGTTTTTGCATTTGTCACCCCGAGTGGGAAGGGTATGCTCAGACGTGAGTCCCTTGCTCTCCATGCCACTGGAATCAAGCTATCCTGGCTGACGAGGGCTGAAAGCCCGAAACCGGTCCTAGGATGCTTGTTTCCAGTCCAGGGAGGACCTGGCTTGGCAGTTCGGGCTGGACTGTTCCCATGGGGCACAGGGCCAAGACTGATTTGCAAATGGCTGGGTTCTAACTGGAATGGCATGGTGAGCAAAAAAACGATGGATTTAGGCCCAGATCTCTGTACTGGGGTGAATGTATGACATTGTTCTGCATTCTTTCCATCAATTGTTGTTTTTGCATTTGTCACCCCGAGTGGGAAGGGTATGCTCAGACGTGAGTCCCTTGCTCTCCATGCCACTGGAATCAAGCTATCCTGGCTGACGAGGGCTGAAAGCCCGAAACCGGTCCTAGGATGCTTGTTTCCAGTCCAGGGAGGACCTGGCTTGGCAGTTCGGGCTGGACTGTTCCCATGGGGCACAGGGCCAAGACTGATTTGCAAATGGCTGGGTTCTAACTGGAATGGCATGGTGAGCAAAAAAACGATGGATTTAGGCCCAGATCTCTGTACTGGGGTGAATGTATGACATTGTTCTGCATTCTTTCCATCAATTGTTGTTTTTGCATTTGTCACCCCGAGTGGGAAGGGTATGCTCAGACGTGAGTCCCTTGCTCTCCATGCCACTGGAATCAAGCTATCCTGGCTGACGAGGGCTGAAAGCCCGAAACCGGTCCTAGGATGCTTGTTTCCAGTCCAGGGAGGACCTGGCTTGGCAGTTCGGGCTGGACTGTTCCCATGGGGCACAGGGCCAAGACTGATTTGCAAATGGCTGGGTTCTAACTGGAATGGCATGGTGAGCAAAAAAACGATGGATTTAGGCCCAGATCTCTGTACTGGGGTGAATGTATGACATTGTTCTGCATTCTTTCCATCAATTGTTGTTTTTGCATTTGTCACCCCGAGTGGGAAGGGTATGCTCAGACGTGAGTCCCTTGCTCTCCATGCCACTGGAATCAAGCTATCCTGGCTGACGAGGGCTGAAAGCCCGAAACCGGTCCTAGGATGCTTGTTTCCAGTCCAGGGAGGACCTGGCTTGGCAGTTCGGGCTGGACTGTTCCCATGGGGCACAGGGCCAAGACTGATTTGCAAATGGCTGGGTTCTAACTGGAATGGCATGGTGAGCAAAAAAACGATGGATTTAGGCCCAGATCTCTGTACTGGGGTGAATGTATGACATTGTTCTGCATTCTTTCCATCAATTGTTGTTTTTGCATTTGTCACCCCGAGTGGGAAGGGTATGCTCAGACGTGAGTCCCTTGCTCTCCATGCCACTGGAATCAAGCTATCCTGGCTGACGAGGGCTGAAAGCCCGAAACCGGTCCTAGGATGCTTGTTTCCAGTCCAGGGAGGACCTGGCTTGGCAGTTCGGGCTGGACTGTTCCCATGGGGCACAGGGCCAAGACTGATTTGCAAATGGCTGGGTTCTAACTGGAATGGCATGGTGAGCAAAAAAACGATGGATTTAGGCCCAGATCTCTGTACTGGGGTGAATGTATGACATTGTTCTGCATTCTTTCCATCAATTGTTGTTTTTGCATTTGTCACCCCGAGTGGGAAGGGTATGCTCAGACGTGAGTCCCTTGCTCTCCATGCCACTGGAATCAAGCTATCCTGGCTGACGAGGGCTGAAAGCCCGAAACCGGTCCTAGGATGCTTGTTTCCAGTCCAGGGAGGACCTGGCTTGGCAGTTCGGGCTGGACTGTTCCCATGGGGCACAGGGCCAAGACTGATTTGCAAATGGCTGGGTTCTAACTGGAATGGCATGGTGAGCAAAAAAACGATGGATTTAGGCCCAGATCTCTGTACTGGGGTGAATGTATGACATTGTTCTGCATTCTTTCCATCAATTGTTGTTTTTGCATTTGTCACCCCGAGTGGGAAGGGTATGCTCAGACGTGAGTCCCTTGCTCTCCATGCCACTGGAATCAAGCTATCCTGGCTGACGAGGGCTGAAAGCCCGAAACCGGTCCTAGGATGCTTGTTTCCAGTCCAGGGAGGACCTGGCTTGGCAGTTCGGGCTGGACTGTTCCCATGGGGCACAGGGCCAAGACTGATTTGCAAATGGCTGGGTTCTAACTGGAATGGCATGGTGAGCAAAAAAACGATGGATTTAGGCCCAGATCTCTGTACTGGGGTGAATGTATGACATTGTTCTGCATTCTTTCCATCAATTGTTGTTTTTGCATTTGTCACCCCGAGTGGGAAGGGTATGCTCAGACGTGAGTCCCTTGCTCTCCATGCCACTGGAATCAAGCTATCCTGGCTGACGAGGGCTGAAAGCCCGAAACCGGTCCTAGGATGCTTGTTTCCAGTCCAGGGAGGACCTGGCTTGGCAGTTCGGGCTGGACTGTTCCCATGGGGCACAGGGCCAAGACTGATTTGCAAATGGCTGGGTTCTAACTGGAATGGCATGGTGAGCAAAAAAACGATGGATTTAGGCCCAGATCTCTGTACTGGGGTGAATGTATGACATTGTTCTGCATTCTTTCCATCAATTGTTGTTTTTGCATTTGTCACCCCGAGTGGGAAGGGTATGCTCAGACGTGAGTCCCTTGCTCTCCATGCCACTGGAATCAAGCTATCCTGGCTGACGAGGGCTGAAAGCCCGAAACCGGTCCTAGGATGCTTGTTTCCAGTCCAGGGAGGACCTGGCTTGGCAGTTCGGGCTGGACTGTTCCCATGGGGCACAGGGCCAAGACTGATTTGCAAATGGCTGGGTTCTAACTGGAATGGCATGGTGAGCAAAAAAACGATGGATTTAGGCCCAGATCTCTGTACTGGGGTGAATGTATGACATTGTTCTGCATTCTTTCCATCAATTGTTGTTTTTGCATTTGTCACCCCGAGTGGGAAGGGTATGCTCAGACGTGAGTCCCTTGCTCTCCATGCCACTGGAATCAAGCTATCCTGGCTGACGAGGGCTGAAAGCCCGAAACCGGTCCTAGGATGCTTGTTTCCAGTCCAGGGAGGACCTGGCTTGGCAGTTCGGGCTGGACTGTTCCCATGGGGCACAGGGCCAAGACTGATTTGCAAATGGCTGGGTTCTAACTGGAATGGCATGGTGAGCAAAAAAACGATGGATTTAGGCCCAGATCTCTGTACTGGGGTGAATGTATGACATTGTTCTGCATTCTTTCCATCAATTGTTGTTTTTGCATTTGTCACCCCGAGTGGGAAGGGTATGCTCAGACGTGAGTCCCTTGCTCTCCATGCCACTGGAATCAAGCTATCCTGGCTGACGAGGGCTGAAAGCCCGAAACCGGTCCTAGGATGCTTGTTTCCAGTCCAGGGAGGACCTGGCTTGGCAGTTCGGGCTGGACTGTTCCCATGGGGCACAGGGCCAAGACTGATTTGCAAATGGCTGGGTTCTAACTGGAATGGCATGGTGAGCAAAAAAACGATGGATTTAGGCCCAGATCTCTGTACTGGGGTGAATGTATGACATTGTTCTGCATTCTTTCCATCAATTGTTGTTTTTGCATTTGTCACCCCGAGTGGGAAGGGTATGCTCAGACGTGAGTCCCTTGCTCTCCATGCCACTGGAATCAAGCTATCCTGGCTGACGAGGGCTGAAAGCCCGAAACCGGTCCTAGGATGCTTGTTTCCAGTCCAGGGAGGACCTGGCTTGGCAGTTCGGGCTGGACTGTTCCCATGGGGCACAGGGCCAAGACTGATTTGCAAATGGCTGGGTTCTAACTGGAATGGCATGGTGAGCAAAAAAACGATGGATTTAGGCCCAGATCTCTGTACTGGGGTGAATGTATGACATTGTTCTGCATTCTTTCCATCAATTGTTGTTTTTGCATTTGTCACCCCGAGTGGGAAGGGTATGCTCAGACGTGAGTCCCTTGCTCTCCATGCCACTGGAATCAAGCTATCCTGGCTGACGAGGGCTGAAAGCCCGAAACCGGTCCTAGGATGCTTGTTTCCAGTCCAGGGAGGACCTGGCTTGGCAGTTCGGGCTGGACTGTTCCCATGGGGCACAGGGCCAAGACTGATTTGCAAATGGCTGGGTTCTAACTGGAATGGCATGGTGAGCAAAAAAACGATGGATTTAGGCCCAGATCTCTGTACTGGGGTGAATGTATGACATTGTTCTGCATTCTTTCCATCAATTGTTGTTTTTGCATTTGTCACCCCGAGTGGGAAGGGTATGCTCAGACGTGAGTCCCTTGCTCTCCATGCCACTGGAATCAAGCTATCCTGGCTGACGAGGGCTGAAAGCCCGAAACCGGTCCTAGGATGCTTGTTTCCAGTCCAGGGAGGACCTGGCTTGGCAGTTCGGGCTGGACTGTTCCCATGGGGCACAGGGCCAAGACTGATTTGCAAATGGCTGGGTTCTAACTGGAATGGCATGGTGAGCAAAAAAACGATGGATTTAGGCCCAGATCTCTGTACTGGGGTGAATGTATGACATTGTTCTGCATTCTTTCCATCAATTGTTGTTTTTGCATTTGTCACCCCGAGTGGGAAGGGTATGCTCAGACGTGAGTCCCTTGCTCTCCATGCCACTGGAATCAAGCTATCCTGGCTGACGAGGGCTGAAAGCCCGAAACCGGTCCTAGGATGCTTGTTTCCAGTCCAGGGAGGACCTGGCTTGGCAGTTCGGGCTGGACTGTTCCCATGGGGCACAGGGCCAAGACTGATTTGCAAATGGCTGGGTTCTAACTGGAATGGCATGGTGAGCAAAAAAACGATGGATTTAGGCCCAGATCTCTGTACTGGGGTGAATGTATGACATTGTTCTGCATTCTTTCCATCAATTGTTGTTTTTGCATTTGTCACCCCGAGTGGGAAGGGTATGCTCAGACGTGAGTCCCTTGCTCTCCATGCCACTGGAATCAAGCTATCCTGGCTGACGAGGGCTGAAAGCCCGAAACCGGTCCTAGGATGCTTGTTTCCAGTCCAGGGAGGACCTGGCTTGGCAGTTCGGGCTGGACTGTTCCCATGGGGCACAGGGCCAAGACTGATTTGCAAATGGCTGGGTTCTAACTGGAATGGCATGGTGAGCAAAAAAACGATGGATTTAGGCCCAGATCTCTGTACTGGGGTGAATGTATGACATTGTTCTGCATTCTTTCCATCAATTGTTGTTTTTGCATTTGTCACCCCGAGTGGGAAGGGTATGCTCAGACGTGAGTCCCTTGCTCTCCATGCCACTGGAATCAAGCTATCCTGGCTGACGAGGGCTGAAAGCCCGAAACCGGTCCTAGGATGCTTGTTTCCAGTCCAGGGAGGACCTGGCTTGGCAGTTCGGGCTGGACTGTTCCCATGGGGCACAGGGCCAAGACTGATTTGCAAATGGCTGGGTTCTAACTGGAATGGCATGGTGAGCAAAAAAACGATGGATTTAGGCCCAGATCTCTGTACTGGGGTGAATGTATGACATTGTTCTGCATTCTTTCCATCAATTGTTGTTTTTGCATTTGTCACCCCGAGTGGGAAGGGTATGCTCAGACGTGAGTCCCTTGCTCTCCATGCCACTGGAATCAAGCTATCCTGGCTGACGAGGGCTGAAAGCCCGAAACCGGTCCTAGGATGCTTGTTTCCAGTCCAGGGAGGACCTGGCTTGGCAGTTCGGGCTGGACTGTTCCCATGGGGCACAGGGCCAAGACTGATTTGCAAATGGCTGGGTTCTAACTGGAATGGCATGGTGAGCAAAAAAACGATGGATTTAGGCCCAGATCTCTGTACTGGGGTGAATGTATGACATTGTTCTGCATTCTTTCCATCAATTGTTGTTTTTGCATTTGTCACCCCGAGTGGGAAGGGTATGCTCAGACGTGAGTCCCTTGCTCTCCATGCCACTGGAATCAAGCTATCCTGGCTGACGAGGGCTGAAAGCCCGAAACCGGTCCTAGGATGCTTGTTTCCAGTCCAGGGAGGACCTGGCTTGGCAGTTCGGGCTGGACTGTTCCCATGGGGCACAGGGCCAAGACTGATTTGCAAATGGCTGGGTTCTAACTGGAATGGCATGGTGAGCAAAAAAACGATGGATTTAGGCCCAGATCTCTGTACTGGGGTGAATGTATGACATTGTTCTGCATTCTTTCCATCAATTGTTGTTTTTGCATTTGTCACCCCGAGTGGGAAGGGTATGCTCAGACGTGAGTCCCTTGCTCTCCATGCCACTGGAATCAAGCTATCCTGGCTGACGAGGGCTGAAAGCCCGAAACCGGTCCTAGGATGCTTGTTTCCAGTCCAGGGAGGACCTGGCTTGGCAGTTCGGGCTGGACTGTTCCCATGGGGCACAGGGCCAAGACTGATTTGCAAATGGCTGGGTTCTAACTGGAATGGCATGGTGAGCAAAAAAACGATGGATTTAGGCCCAGATCTCTGTACTGGGGTGAATGTATGACATTGTTCTGCATTCTTTCCATCAATTGTTGTTTTTGCATTTGTCACCCCGAGTGGGAAGGGTATGCTCAGACGTGAGTCCCTTGCTCTCCATGCCACTGGAATCAAGCTATCCTGGCTGACGAGGGCTGAAAGCCCGAAACCGGTCCTAGGATGCTTGTTTCCAGTCCAGGGAGGACCTGGCTTGGCAGTTCGGGCTGGACTGTTCCCATGGGGCACAGGGCCAAGACTGATTTGCAAATGGCTGGGTTCTAACTGGAATGGCATGGTGAGCAAAAAAACGATGGATTTAGGCCCAGATCTCTGTACTGGGGTGAATGTATGACATTGTTCTGCATTCTTTCCATCAATTGTTGTTTTTGCATTTGTCACCCCGAGTGGGAAGGGTATGCTCAGACGTGAGTCCCTTGCTCTCCATGCCACTGGAATCAAGCTATCCTGGCTGACGAGGGCTGAAAGCCCGAAACCGGTCCTAGGATGCTTGTTTCCAGTCCAGGGAGGACCTGGCTTGGCAGTTCGGGCTGGACTGTTCCCATGGGGCACAGGGCCAAGACTGATTTGCAAATGGCTGGGTTCTAACTGGAATGGCATGGTGAGCAAAAAAACGATGGATTTAGGCCCAGATCTCTGTACTGGGGTGAATGTATGACATTGTTCTGCATTCTTTCCATCAATTGTTGTTTTTGCATTTGTCACCCCGAGTGGGAAGGGTATGCTCAGACGTGAGTCCCTTGCTCTCCATGCCACTGGAATCAAGCTATCCTGGCTGACGAGGGCTGAAAGCCCGAAACCGGTCCTAGGATGCTTGTTTCCAGTCCAGGGAGGACCTGGCTTGGCAGTTCGGGCTGGACTGTTCCCATGGGGCACAGGGCCAAGACTGATTTGCAAATGGCTGGGTTCTAACTGGAATGGCATGGTGAGCAAAAAAACGATGGATTTAGGCCCAGATCTCTGTACTGGGGTGAATGTATGACATTGTTCTGCATTCTTTCCATCAATTGTTGTTTTTGCATTTGTCACCCCGAGTGGGAAGGGTATGCTCAGACGTGAGTCCCTTGCTCTCCATGCCACTGGAATCAAGCTATCCTGGCTGACGAGGGCTGAAAGCCCGAAACCGGTCCTAGGATGCTTGTTTCCAGTCCAGGGAGGACCTGGCTTGGCAGTTCGGGCTGGACTGTTCCCATGGGGCACAGGGCCAAGACTGATTTGCAAATGGCTGGGTTCTAACTGGAATGGCATGGTGAGCAAAAAAACGATGGATTTAGGCCCAGATCTCTGTACTGGGGTGAATGTATGACATTGTTCTGCATTCTTTCCATCAATTGTTGTTTTTGCATTTGTCACCCCGAGTGGGAAGGGTATGCTCAGACGTGAGTCCCTTGCTCTCCATGCCACTGGAATCAAGCTATCCTGGCTGACGAGGGCTGAAAGCCCGAAACCGGTCCTAGGATGCTTGTTTCCAGTCCAGGGAGGACCTGGCTTGGCAGTTCGGGCTGGACTGTTCCCATGGGGCACAGGGCCAAGACTGATTTGCAAATGGCTGGGTTCTAACTGGAATGGCATGGTGAGCAAAAAACGATGGATTTAGGCCCAGATCTCTGTACTGGGGTGAATGTATGACATTGTTCTGCATTCTTTCCATCAATTGTTGTTTTTGCATTTGTCACCCCGAGTGGGAAGGGTATGCTCAGACGTGAGTCCCTTGCTCTCCATGCCACTGGAATCAAGCTATCCTGGCTGACGAGGGCTGAAAGCCCGAAACCGGTCCTAGGATGCTTGTTTCCAGTCCAGGGAGGACCTGGCTTGGCAGTTCGGGCTGGACTGTTCCCATGGGGCACAGGGCCAAGACTGATTTGCAAATGGCTGGGTTCTAACTGGAATGGCATGGTGAGCAAAAAAACGATGGATTTAGGCCCAGATCTCTGTACTGGGGTGAATGTATGACATTGTTCTGCATTCTTTCCATCAATTGTTGTTTTTGCATTTGTCACCCCGAGTGGGAAGGGTATGCTCAGACGTGAGTCCCTTGCTCTCCATGCCACTGGAATCAAGCTATCCTGGCTGACGAGGGCTGAAAGCCCGAAACCGGTCCTAGGATGCTTGTTTCCAGTCCAGGGAGGACCTGGCTTGGCAGTTCGGGCTGGACTGTTCCCATGGGGCACAGGGCCAAGACTGATTTGCAAATGGCTGGGTTCTAACTGGAATGGCATGGTGAGCAAAAAAAACGATGGATTTAGGCCCAGATCTCTGTACTGGGGTGAATGTATGACATTGTTCTGCATTCTTTCCATCAATTGTTGTTTTTGCATTTGTCACCCCGAGTGGGAAGGGTATGCTCAGACGTGAGTCCCTTGCTCTCCATGCCACTGGAATCAAGCTATCCTGGCTGACGAGGGCTGAAAGCCCGAAACCGGTCCTAGGATGCTTGTTTCCAGTCCAGGGAGGACCTGGCTTGGCAGTTCGGGCTGGACTGTTCCCATGGGGCACAGGGCCAAGACTGATTTGCAAATGGCTGGGTTCTAACTGGAATGGCATGGTGAGCAAAAAAACGATGGATTTAGGCCCAGATCTCTGTACTGGGGTGAATGTATGACATTGTTCTGCATTCTTTCCATCAATTGTTGTTTTTGCATTTGTCACCCCGAGTGGGAAGGGTATGCTCAGACGTGAGTCCCTTGCTCTCCATGCCACTGGAATCAAGCTATCCTGGCTGACGAGGGCTGAAAGCCCGAAACCGGTCCTAGGATGCTTGTTTCCAGTCCAGGGAGGACCTGGCTTGGCAGTTCGGGCTGGACTGTTCCCATGGGGCACAGGGCCAAGACTGATTTGCAAATGGCTGGGTTCTAACTGGAATGGCATGGTGAGCAAAAAACGATGGATTTAGGCCCAGATCTCTGTACTGGGGTGAATGTATGACATTGTTCTGCATTCTTTCCATCAATTGTTGTTTTTGCATTTGTCACCCCGAGTGGGAAGGGTATGCTCAGACGTGAGTCCCTTGCTCTCCATGCCACTGGAATCAAGCTATCCTGGCTGACGAGGGCTGAAAGCCCGAAACCGGTCCTAGGATGCTTGTTTCCAGTCCAGGGAGGACCTGGCTTGGCAGTTCGGGCTGGACTGTTCCCATGGGGCACAGGGCCAAGACTGATTTGCAAATGGCTGGGTTCTAACTGGAATGGCATGGTGAGCAAAAAAACGATGGATTTAGGCCCAGATCTCTGTACTGGGGTGAATGTATGACATTGTTCTGCATTCTTTCCATCAATTGTTGTTTTTGCATTTGTCACCCCGAGTGGGAAGGGTATGCTCAGACGTGAGTCCCTTGCTCTCCATGCCACTGGAATCAAGCTATCCTGGCTGACGAGGGCTGAAAGCCCGAAACCGGTCCTAGGATGCTTGTTTCCAGTCCAGGGAGGACCTGGCTTGGCAGTTCGGGCTGGACTGTTCCCATGGGGCACAGGGCCAAGACTGATTTGCAAATGGCTGGGTTCTAACTGGAATGGCATGGTGAGCAAAAAAACGATGGATTTAGGCCCAGATCTCTGTACTGGGGTGAATGTATGACATTGTTCTGCATTCTTTCCATCAATTGTTGTTTTTGCATTTGTCACCCCGAGTGGGAAGGGTATGCTCAGACGTGAGTCCCTTGCTCTCCATGCCACTGGAATCAAGCTATCCTGGCTGACGAGGGCTGAAAGCCCGAAACCGGTCCTAGGATGCTTGTTTCCAGTCCAGGGAGGACCTGGCTTGGCAGTTCGGGCTGGACTGTTCCCATGGGGCACAGGGCCAAGACTGATTTGCAAATGGCTGGGTTCTAACTGGAATGGCATGGTGAGCAAAAAAACGATGGATTTAGGCCCAGATCTCTGTACTGGGGTGAATGTATGACATTGTTCTGCATTCTTTCCATCAATTGTTGTTTTTGCATTTGTCACCCCGAGTGGGAAGGGTATGCTCAGACGTGAGTCCCTTGCTCTCCATGCCACTGGAATCAAGCTATCCTGGCTGACGAGGGCTGAAAGCCCGAAACCGGTCCTAGGATGCTTGTTTCCAGTCCAGGGAGGACCTGGCTTGGCAGTTCGGGCTGGACTGTTCCCATGGGGCACAGGGCCAAGACTGATTTGCAAATGGCTGGGTTCTAACTGGAATGGCATGGTGAGCAAAAAAACGATGGATTTAGGCCCAGATCTCTGTACTGGGGTGAATGTATGACATTGTTCTGCATTCTTTCCATCAATTGTTGTTTTTGCATTTGTCACCCCGAGTGGGAAGGGTATGCTCAGACGTGAGTCCCTTGCTCTCCATGCCACTGGAATCAAGCTATCCTGGCTGACGAGGGCTGAAAGCCCGAAACCGGTCCTAGGATGCTTGTTTCCAGTCCAGGGAGGACCTGGCTTGGCAGTTCGGGCTGGACTGTTCCCATGGGGCACAGGGCCAAGACTGATTTGCAAATGGCTGGGTTCTAACTGGAATGGCATGGTGAGCAAAAAAACGATGGATTTAGGCCCAGATCTCTGTACTGGGGTGAATGTATGACATTGTTCTGCATTCTTTCCATCAATTGTTGTTTTTGCATTTGTCACCCCGAGTGGGAAGGGTATGCTCAGACGTGAGTCCCTTGCTCTCCATGCCACTGGAATCAAGCTATCCTGGCTGACGAGGGCTGAAAGCCCGAAACCGGTCCTAGGATGCTTGTTTCCAGTCCAGGGAGGACCTGGCTTGGCAGTTCGGGCTGGACTGTTCCCATGGGGCACAGGGCCAAGACTGATTTGCAAATGGCTGGGTTCTAACTGGAATGGCATGGTGAGCAAAAAAACGATGGATTTAGGCCCAGATCTCTGTACTGGGGTGAATGTATGACATTGTTCTGCATTCTTTCCATCAATTGTTGTTTTTGCATTTGTCACCCCGAGTGGGAAGGGTATGCTCAGACGTGAGTCCCTTGCTCTCCATGCCACTGGAATCAAGCTATCCTGGCTGACGAGGGCTGAAAGCCCGAAACCGGTCCTAGGATGCTTGTTTCCAGTCCAGGGAGGACCTGGCTTGGCAGTTCGGGCTGGACTGTTCCCATGGGGCACAGGGCCAAGACTGATTTGCAAATGGCTGGGTTCTAACTGGAATGGCATGGTGAGCAAAAAAACGATGGATTTAGGCCCAGATCTCTGTACTGGGGTGAATGTATGACATTGTTCTGCATTCTTTCCATCAATTGTTGTTTTTGCATTTGTCACCCCGAGTGGGAAGGGTATGCTCAGACGTGAGTCCCTTGCTCTCCATGCCACTGGAATCAAGCTATCCTGGCTGACGAGGGCTGAAAGCCCGAAACCGGTCCTAGGATGCTTGTTTCCAGTCCAGGGAGGACCTGGCTTGGCAGTTCGGGCTGGACTGTTCCCATGGGGCACAGGGCCAAGACTGATTTGCAAATGGCTGGGTTCTAACTGGAATGGCATGGTGAGCAAAAAAACGATGGATTTAGGCCCAGATCTCTGTACTGGGGTGAATGTATGACATTGTTCTGCATTCTTTCCATCAATTGTTGTTTTTGCATTTGTCACCCCGAGTGGGAAGGGTATGCTCAGACGTGAGTCCCTTGCTCTCCATGCCACTGGAATCAAGCTATCCTGGCTGACGAGGGCTGAAAGCCCGAAACCGGTCCTAGGATGCTTGTTTCCAGTCCAGGGAGGACCTGGCTTGGCAGTTCGGGCTGGACTGTTCCCATGGGGCACAGGGCCAAGACTGATTTGCAAATGGCTGGGTTCTAACTGGAATGGCATGGTGAGCAAAAAAACGATGGATTTAGGCCCAGATCTCTGTACTGGGGTGAATGTATGACATTGTTCTGCATTCTTTCCATCAATTGTTGTTTTTGCATTTGTCACCCCGAGTGGGAAGGGTATGCTCAGACGTGAGTCCCTTGCTCTCCATGCCACTGGAATCAAGCTATCCTGGCTGACGAGGGCTGAAAGCCCGAAACCGGTCCTAGGATGCTTGTTTCCAGTCCAGGGAGGACCTGGCTTGGCAGTTCGGGCTGGACTGTTCCCATGGGGCACAGGGCCAAGACTGATTTGCAAATGGCTGGGTTCTAACTGGAATGGCATGGTGAGCAAAAAAACGATGGATTTAGGCCCAGATCTCTGTACTGGGGTGAATGTATGACATTGTTCTGCATTCTTTCCATCAATTGTTGTTTTTGCATTTGTCACCCCGAGTGGGAAGGGTATGCTCAGACGTGAGTCCCTTGCTCTCCATGCCACTGGAATCAAGCTATCCTGGCTGACGAGGGCTGAAAGCCCGAAACCGGTCCTAGGATGCTTGTTTCCAGTCCAGGGAGGACCTGGCTTGGCAGTTCGGGCTGGACTGTTCCCATGGGGCACAGGGCCAAGACTGATTTGCAAATGGCTGGGTTCTAACTGGAATGGCATGGTGAGCAAAAAAACGATGGATTTAGGCCCAGATCTCTGTACTGGGGTGAATGTATGACATTGTTCTGCATTCTTTCCATCAATTGTTGTTTTTGCATTTGTCACCCCGAGTGGGAAGGGTATGCTCAGACGTGAGTCCCTTGCTCTCCATGCCACTGGAATCAAGCTATCCTGGCTGACGAGGGCTGAAAGCCCGAAACCGGTCCTAGGATGCTTGTTTCCAGTCCAGGGAGGACCTGGCTTGGCAGTTCGGGCTGGACTGTTCCCATGGGGCACAGGGCCAAGACTGATTTGCAAATGGCTGGGTTCTAACTGGAATGGCATGGTGAGCAAAAAAACGATGGATTTAGGCCCAGATCTCTGTACTGGGGTGAATGTATGACATTGTTCTGCATTCTTTCCATCAATTGTTGTTTTTGCATTTGTCACCCCGAGTGGGAAGGGTATGCTCAGACGTGAGTCCCTTGCTCTCCATGCCACTGGAATCAAGCTATCCTGGCTGACGAGGGCTGAAAGCCCGAAACCGGTCCTAGGATGCTTGTTTCCAGTCCAGGGAGGACCTGGCTTGGCAGTTCGGGCTGGACTGTTCCCATGGGGCACAGGGCCAAGACTGATTTGCAAATGGCTGGGTTCTAACTGGAATGGCATGGTGAGCAAAAAAACGATGGATTTAGGCCCAGATCTCTGTACTGGGGTGAATGTATGACATTGTTCTGCATTCTTTCCATCAATTGTTGTTTTTGCATTTGTCACCCCGAGTGGGAAGGGTATGCTCAGACGTGAGTCCCTTGCTCTCCATGCCACTGGAATCAAGCTATCCTGGCTGACGAGGGCTGAAAGCCCGAAACCGGTCCTAGGATGCTTGTTTCCAGTCCAGGGAGGACCTGGCTTGGCAGTTCGGGCTGGACTGTTCCCATGGGGCACAGGGCCAAGACTGATTTGCAAATGGCTGGGTTCTAACTGGAATGGCATGGTGAGCAAAAAAACGATGGATTTAGGCCCAGATCTCTGTACTGGGGTGAATGTATGACATTGTTCTGCATTCTTTCCATCAATTGTTGTTTTTGCATTTGTCACCCCGAGTGGGAAGGGTATGCTCAGACGTGAGTCCCTTGCTCTCCATGCCACTGGAATCAAGCTATCCTGGCTGACGAGGGCTGAAAGCCCGAAACCGGTCCTAGGATGCTTGTTTCCAGTCCAGGGAGGACCTGGCTTGGCAGTTCGGGCTGGACTGTTCCCATGGGGCACAGGGCCAAGACTGATTTGCAAATGGCTGGGTTCTAACTGGAATGGCATGGTGAGCAAAAAAACGATGGATTTAGGCCCAGATCTCTGTACTGGGGTGAATGTATGACATTGTTCTGCATTCTTTCCATCAATTGTTGTTTTTGCATTTGTCACCCCGAGTGGGAAGGGTATGCTCAGACGTGAGTCCCTTGCTCTCCATGCCACTGGAATCAAGCTATCCTGGCTGACGAGGGCTGAAAGCCCGAAACCGGTCCTAGGATGCTTGTTTCCAGTCCAGGGAGGACCTGGCTTGGCAGTTCGGGCTGGACTGTTCCCATGGGGCACAGGGCCAAGACTGATTTGCAAATGGCTGGGTTCTAACTGGAATGGCATGGTGAGCAAAAAAACGATGGATTTAGGCCCAGATCTCTGTACTGGGGTGAATGTATGACATTGTTCTGCATTCTTTCCATCAATTGTTGTTTTTGCATTTGTCACCCCGAGTGGGAAGGGTATGCTCAGACGTGAGTCCCTTGCTCTCCATGCCACTGGAATCAAGCTATCCTGGCTGACGAGGGCTGAAAGCCCGAAACCGGTCCTAGGATGCTTGTTTCCAGTCCAGGGAGGACCTGGCTTGGCAGTTCGGGCTGGACTGTTCCCATGGGGCACAGGGCCAAGACTGATTTGCAAATGGCTGGGTTCTAACTGGAATGGCATGGTGAGCAAAAAAACGATGGATTTAGGCCCAGATCTCTGTACTGGGGTGAATGTATGACATTGTTCTGCATTCTTTCCATCAATTGTTGTTTTTGCATTTGTCACCCCGAGTGGGAAGGGTATGCTCAGACGTGAGTCCCTTGCTCTCCATGCCACTGGAATCAAGCTATCCTGGCTGACGAGGGCTGAAAGCCCGAAACCGGTCCTAGGATGCTTGTTTCCAGCCAGGGAGGACCTGGCTTGGCAGTTCGGGCTGGACTGTTCCCATGGGGCACAGGGCCAAGACTGATTTGCAAATGGCTGGGTTCTAACTGGAATGGCATGGTGAGCAAAAAAACGATGGATTTAGGCCCAGATCTCTGTACTGGGGTGAATGTATGACATTGTTCTGCATTCTTTCCATCAATTGTTGTTTTTGCATTTGTCACCCCGAGTGGGAAGGGTATGCTCAGACGTGAGTCCCTTGCTCTCCATGCCACTGGAATCAAGCTATCCTGGCTGACGAGGGCTGAAAGCCCGAAACCGGTCCTAGGATGCTTGTTTCCAGTCCAGGGAGGACCTGGCTTGGCAGTTCGGGCTGGACTGTTCCCATGGGGCACAGGGCCAAGACTGATTTGCAAATGGCTGGGTTCTAACTGGAATGGCATGGTGAGCAAAAAAACGATGGATTTAGGCCCAGATCTCTGTACTGGGGTGAATGTATGACATTGTTCTGCATTCTTTCCATCAATTGTTGTTTTTGCATTTGTCACCCCGAGTGGGAAGGGTATGCTCAGACGTGAGTCCCTTGCTCTCCATGCCACTGGAATCAAGCTATCCTGGCTGACGAGGGCTGAAAGCCCGAAACCGGTCCTAGGATGCTTGTTTCCAGTCCAGGGAGGACCTGGCTTGGCAGTTCGGGCTGGACTGTTCCCATGGGGCACAGGGCCAAGACTGATTTGCAAATGGCTGGGTTCTAACTGGAATGGCATGGTGAGCAAAAAAACGATGGATTTAGGCCCAGATCTCTGTACTGGGGTGAATGTATGACATTGTTCTGCATTCTTTCCATCAATTGTTGTTTTTGCATTTGTCACCCCGAGTGGGAAGGGTATGCTCAGACGTGAGTCCCTTGCTCTCCATGCCACTGGAATCAAGCTATCCTGGCTGACGAGGGCTGAAAGCCCGAAACCGGTCCTAGGATGCTTGTTTCCAGTCCAGGGAGGACCTGGCTTGGCAGTTCGGGCTGGACTGTTCCCATGGGGCACAGGGCCAAGACTGATTTGCAAATGGCTGGGTTCTAACTGGAATGGCATGGTGAGCAAAAAAACGATGGATTTAGGCCCAGATCTCTGTACTGGGGTGAATGTATGACATTGTTCTGCATTCTTTCCATCAATTGTTGTTTTTGCATTTGTCACCCCGAGTGGGAAGGGTATGCTCAGACGTGAGTCCCTTGCTCTCCATGCCACTGGAATCAAGCTATCCTGGCTGACGAGGGCTGAAAGCCCGAAACCGGTCCTAGGATGCTTGTTTCCAGTCCAGGGAGGACCTGGCTTGGCAGTTCGGGCTGGACTGTTCCCATGGGGCACAGGGCCAAGACTGATTTGCAAATGGCTGGGTTCTAACTGGAATGGCATGGTGAGCAAAAAAACGATGGATTTAGGCCCAGATCTCTGTACTGGGGTGAATGTATGACATTGTTCTGCATTCTTTCCATCAATTGTTGTTTTTGCATTTGTCACCCCGAGTGGGAAGGGTATGCTCAGACGTGAGTCCCTTGCTCTCCATGCCACTGGAATCAAGCTATCCTGGCTGACGAGGGCTGAAAGCCCGAAACCGGTCCTAGGATGCTTGTTTCCAGTCCAGGGAGGACCTGGCTTGGCAGTTCGGGCTGGACTGTTCCCATGGGGCACAGGGCCAAGACTGATTTGCAAATGGCTGGGTTCTAACTGGAATGGCATGGTGAGCAAAAAAACGATGGATTTAGGCCCAGATCTCTGTACTGGGGTGAATGTATGACATTGTTCTGCATTCTTTCCATCAATTGTTGTTTTTGCATTTGTCACCCCGAGTGGGAAGGGTATGCTCAGACGTGAGTCCCTTGCTCTCCATGCCACTGGAATCAAGCTATCCTGGCTGACGAGGGCTGAAAGCCCGAAACCGGTCCTAGGATGCTTGTTTCCAGTCCAGGGAGGACCTGGCTTGGCAGTTCGGGCTGGACTGTTCCCATGGGGCACAGGGCCAAGACTGATTTGCAAATGGCTGGGTTCTAACTGGAATGGCATGGTGAGCAAAAAAACGATGGATTTAGGCCCAGATCTCTGTACTGGGGTGAATGTATGACATTGTTCTGCATTCTTTCCATCAATTGTTGTTTTTGCATTTGTCACCCCGAGTGGGAAGGGTATGCTCAGACGTGAGTCCCTTGCTCTCCATGCCACTGGAATCAAGCTATCCTGGCTGACGAGGGCTGAAAGCCCGAAACCGGTCCTAGGATGCTTGTTTCCAGTCCAGGGAGGACCTGGCTTGGCAGTTCGGGCTGGACTGTTCCCATGGGGCACAGGGCCAAGACTGATTTGCAAATGGCTGGGTTCTAACTGGAATGGCATGGTGAGCAAAAAAACGATGGATTTAGGCCCAGATCTCTGTACTGGGGTGAATGTATGACATTGTTCTGCATTCTTTCCATCAATTGTTGTTTTTGCATTTGTCACCCCGAGTGGGAAGGGTATGCTCAGACGTGAGTCCCTTGCTCTCCATGCCACTGGAATCAAGCTATCCTGGCTGACGAGGGCTGAAAGCCCGAAACCGGTCCTAGGATGCTTGTTTCCAGTCCAGGGAGGACCTGGCTTGGCAGTTCGGGCTGGACTGTTCCCATGGGGCACAGGGCCAAGACTGATTTGCAAATGGCTGGGTTCTAACTGGAATGGCATGGTGAGCAAAAAAACGATGGATTTAGGCCCAGATCTCTGTACTGGGGTGAATGTATGACATTGTTCTGCATTCTTTCCATCAATTGTTGTTTTTGCATTTGTCACCCCGAGTGGGAAGGGTATGCTCAGACGTGAGTCCCTTGCTCTCCATGCCACTGGAATCAAGCTATCCTGGCTGACGAGGGCTGAAAGCCCGAAACCGGTCCTAGGATGCTTGTTTCCAGTCCAGGGAGGACCTGGCTTGGCAGTTCGGGCTGGACTGTTCCCATGGGGCACAGGGCCAAGACTGATTTGCAAATGGCTGGGTTCTAACTGGAATGGCATGGTGAGCAAAAAAACGATGGATTTAGGCCCAGATCTCTGTACTGGGGTGAATGTATGACATTGTTCTGCATTCTTTCCATCAATTGTTGTTTTTGCATTTGTCACCCCGAGTGGGAAGGGTATGCTCAGACGTGAGTCCCTTGCTCTCCATGCCACTGGAATCAAGCTATCCTGGCTGACGAGGGCTGAAAGCCCGAAACCGGTCCTAGGATGCTTGTTTCCAGTCCAGGGAGGACCTGGCTTGGCAGTTCGGGCTGGACTGTTCCCATGGGGCACAGGGCCAAGACTGATTTGCAAATGGCTGGGTTCTAACTGGAATGGCATGGTGAGCAAAAAAACGATGGATTTAGGCCCAGATCTCTGTACTGGGGTGAATGTATGACATTGTTCTGCATTCTTTCCATCAATTGTTGTTTTTGCATTTGTCACCCCGAGTGGGAAGGGTATGCTCAGACGTGAGTCCCTTGCTCTCCATGCCACTGGAATCAAGCTATCCTGGCTGACGAGGGCTGAAAGCCCGAAACCGGTCCTAGGATGCTTGTTTCCAGTCCAGGGAGGACCTGGCTTGGCAGTTCGGGCTGGACTGTTCCCATGGGGCACAGGGCCAAGACTGATTTGCAAATGGCTGGGTTCTAACTGGAATGGCATGGTGAGCAAAAAAACGATGGATTTAGGCCCAGATCTCTGTACTGGGGTGAATGTATGACATTGTTCTGCATTCTTTCCATCAATTGTTGTTTTTGCATTTGTCACCCCGAGTGGGAAGGGTATGCTCAGACGTGAGTCCCTTGCTCTCCATGCCACTGGAATCAAGCTATCCTGGCTGACGAGGGCTGAAAGCCCGAAACCGGTCCTAGGATGCTTGTTTCCAGTCCAGGGAGGACCTGGCTTGGCAGTTCGGGCTGGACTGTTCCCATGGGGCACAGGGCCAAGACTGATTTGCAAATGGCTGGGTTCTAACTGGAATGGCATGGTGAGCAAAAAAACGATGGATTTAGGCCCAGATCTCTGTACTGGGGTGAATGTATGACATTGTTCTGCATTCTTTCCATCAATTGTTGTTTTTGCATTTGTCACCCCGAGTGGGAAGGGTATGCTCAGACGTGAGTCCCTTGCTCTCCATGCCACTGGAATCAAGCTATCCTGGCTGACGAGGGCTGAAAGCCCGAAACCGGTCCTAGGATGCTTGTTTCCAGTCCAGGGAGGACCTGGCTTGGCAGTTCGGGCTGGACTGTTCCCATGGGGCACAGGGCCAAGACTGATTTGCAAATGGCTGGGTTCTAACTGGAATGGCATGGTGAGCAAAAAAACGATGGATTTAGGCCCAGATCTCTGTACTGGGGTGAATGTATGACATTGTTCTGCATTCTTTCCATCAATTGTTGTTTTTGCATTTGTCACCCCGAGTGGGAAGGGTATGCTCAGACGTGAGTCCCTTGCTCTCCATGCCACTGGAATCAAGCTATCCTGGCTGACGAGGGCTGAAAGCCCGAAACCGGTCCTAGGATGCTTGTTTCCAGTCCAGGGAGGACCTGGCTTGGCAGTTCGGGCTGGACTGTTCCCATGGGGCACAGGGCCAAGACTGATTTGCAAATGGCTGGGTTCTAACTGGAATGGCATGGTGAGCAAAAAAACGATGGATTTAGGCCCAGATCTCTGTACTGGGGTGAATGTATGACATTGTTCTGCATTCTTTCCATCAATTGTTGTTTTTGCATTTGTCACCCCGAGTGGGAAGGGTATGCTCAGACGTGAGTCCCTTGCTCTCCATGCCACTGGAATCAAGCTATCCTGGCTGACGAGGGCTGAAAGCCCGAAACCGGTCCTAGGATGCTTGTTTCTAGTCCAGGGAGGACCTGGCTTGGCAGTTCGGGCTGGACTGTTCCCATGGGGCACAGGGCCAAGACTGATTTGCAAATGGCTGGGTTCTAACTGGAATGGCATGGTGAGCAAAAAAACGATGGATTTAGGCCCAGATCTCTGTACTGGGGTGAATGTATGACATTGTTCTGCATTCTTTCCATCAATTGTTGTTTTTGCATTTGTCACCCCGAGTGGGAAGGGTATGCTCAGACGTGAGTCCCTTGCTCTCCATGCCACTGGAATCAAGCTATCCTGGCTGACGAGGGCTGAAAGCCCGAAACCGGTCCTAGGATGCTTGTTTCCAGTCCAGGGAGGACCTGGCTTGGCAGTTCGGGCTGGACTGTTCCCATGGGGCACAGGGCCAAGACTGATTTGCAAATGGCTGGGTTCTAACTGGAATGGCATGGTGAGCAAAAAAACGATGGATTTAGGCCCAGATCTCTGTACTGGGGTGAATGTATGACATTGTTCTGCATTCTTTCCATCAATTGTTGTTTTTGCATTTGTCACCCCGAGTGGGAAGGGTATGCTCAGACGTGAGTCCCTTGCTCTCCATGCCACTGGAATCAAGCTATCCTGGCTGACGAGGGCTGAAAGCCCGAAACCGGTCCTAGGATGCTTGTTTCCAGTCCAGGGAGGACCTGGCTTGGCAGTTCGGGCTGGACTGTTCCCATGGGGCACAGGGCCAAGACTGATTTGCAAATGGCTGGGTTCTAACTGGAATGGCATGGTGAGCAAAAAAACGATGGATTTAGGCCCAGATCTCTGTACTGGGGTGAATGTATGACATTGTTCTGCATTCTTTCCATCAATTGTTGTTTTTGCATTTGTCACCCCGAGTGGGAAGGGTATGCTCAGACGTGAGTCCCTTGCTCTCCATGCCACTGGAATCAAGCTATCCTGGCTGACGAGGGCTGAAAGCCCGAAACCGGTCCTAGGATGCTTGTTTCCAGTCCAGGGAGGACCTGGCTTGGCAGTTCGGGCTGGACTGTTCCCATGGGGCACAGGGCCAAGACTGATTTGCAAATGGCTGGGTTCTAACTGGAATGGCATGGTGAGCAAAAAAACGATGGATTTAGGCCCAGATCTCTGTACTGGGGTGAATGTATGACATTGTTCTGCATTCTTTCCATCAATTGTTGTTTTTGCATTTGTCACCCCGAGTGGGAAGGGTATGCTCAGACGTGAGTCCCTTGCTCTCCATGCCACTGGAATCAAGCTATCCTGGCTGACGAGGGCTGAAAGCCCGAAACCGGTCCTAGGATGCTTGTTTCCAGTCCAGGGAGGACCTGGCTTGGCAGTTCGGGCTGGACTGTTCCCATGGGGCACAGGGCCAAGACTGATTTGCAAATGGCTGGGTTCTAACTGGAATGGCATGGTGAGCAAAAAAACGATGGATTTAGGCCCAGATCTCTGTACTGGGGTGAATGTATGACATTGTTCTGCATTCTTTCCATCAATTGTTGTTTTTGCATTTGTCACCCCGAGTGGGAAGGGTATGCTCAGACGTGAGTCCCTTGCTCTCCATGCCACTGGAATCAAGCTATCCTGGCTGACGAGGGCTGAAAGCCCGAAACCGGTCCTAGGATGCTTGTTTCCAGTCCAGGGAGGACCTGGCTTGGCAGTTCGGGCTGGACTGTTCCCATGGGGCACAGGGCCAAGACTGATTTGCAAATGGCTGGGTTCTAACTGGAATGGCATGGTGAGCAAAAAAACGATGGATTTAGGCCCAGATCTCTGTACTGGGGTGAATGTATGACATTGTTCTGCATTCTTTCCATCAATTGTTGTTTTTGCATTTGTCACCCCGAGTGGGAAGGGTATGCTCAGACGTGAGTCCCTTGCTCTCCATGCCACTGGAATCAAGCTATCCTGGCTGACGAGGGCTGAAAGCCCGAAACCGGTCCTAGGATGCTTGTTTCCAGTCCAGGGAGGACCTGGCTTGGCAGTTCGGGCTGGACTGTTCCCATGGGGCACAAGACTGATTTGCAAATGGCTGGGTTCTAACTGGAATGGCATGGTGAGCAAAAAAACGATGGATTTAGGCCCAGATCTCTGTACTGGGGTGAATGTATGACATTGTTCTGCATTCTTTCCATCAATTGTTGTTTTTGCATTTGTCACCCCGAGTGGGAAGGGTATGCTCAGACGTGAGTCCCTTGCTCTCCATGCCACTGGAATCAAGCTATCCTGGCTGACGAGGGCTGAAAGCCCGAAACCGGTCCTAGGATGCTTGTTTCCAGTCCAGGGAGGACCTGGCTTGGCAGTTCGGGCTGGACTGTTCCCATGGGGCACAGGGCCAAGACTGATTTGCAAATGGCTGGGTTCTAACTGGAATGGCATGGTGAGCAAAAAAACGATGGATTTAGGCCCAGATCTCTGTACTGGGGTGAATGTATGACATTGTTCTGCATTCTTTCCATCAATTGTTGTTTTTGCATTTGTCACCCCGAGTGGGAAGGGTATGCTCAGACGTGAGTCCCTTGCTCTCCATGCCACTGGAATCAAGCTATCCTGGCTGACGAGGGCTGAAAGCCCTAAACCGGTCCTAGGATGCTTGTTTCCAGTCCAGGGAGGACCTGGCTTGGCAGTTCGGGCTGGACTGTTCCCATGGGGCACAGGGCCAAGACTGATTTGCAAATGGCTGGGTTCTAACTGGAATGGCATGGTGAGCAAAAAAACGATGGATTTAGGCCCAGATCTCTGTACTGGGGTGAATGTATGACATTGTTCTGCATTCTTTCCATCAATTGTTGTTTTTGCATTTGTCACCCCGAGTGGGAAGGGTATGCTCAGACGTGAGTCCCTTGCTCTCCATGCCACTGGAATCAAGCTATCCTGGCTGACGAGGGCTGAAAGCCCGAAACCGGTCCTAGGATGCTTGTTTCCAGTCCAGGGAGGACCTGGCTTGGCAGTTCGGGCTGGACTGTTCCCATGGGGCACAGGGCCAAGACTGATTTGCAAATGGCTGGGTTCTAACTGGAATGGCATGGTGAGCAAAAAAACGATGGATTTAGGCCCAGATCTCTGTACTGGGGTGAATGTATGACATTGTTCTGCATTCTTTCCATCAATTGTTGTTTTTGCATTTGTCACCCCGAGTGGGAAGGGTATGCTCAGACGTGAGTCCCTTGCTCTCCATGCCACTGGAATCAAGCTATCCTGGCTGACGAGGGCTGAAAACCCGAAACCGATCCTAGGATGCTTGTTTCCAGTCCAGGGAGGACCTGGCTTGGCAGTTCGGGCTGGACTGTTCCCATGGGGCACAGGGCCAAGACTGATTTGCAAATGGCTGGGTTCTAACTGGAATGGCATGGTGAGCAAAAAAACGATGGATTTAGGCCCAGATCTCTGTACTGGGGTGAATGTATGACATTGTTCTGCATTCTTTCCATCAATTGTTGTTTTTGCATTTGTCACCCCGAGTGGGAAGGGTATGCTCAGACGTGAGTCCCTTGCTCTCCATGCCACTGGAATCAAGCTATCCTGGCTGACGAGGGCTGAAAGCCCGAAACCGGTCCTAGGATGCTTGTTTCCAGTCCAGGGAGGACCTGGCTTGGCAGTTCGGGCTGGACTGTTCCCATGGGGCACAGGGCCAAGACTGATTTGCAAATGGATGGGTTCTAACTGGAATGGCATGGTGAGCAAAAAAACGATGGATTTAGGCCCAGATCTCTGTACTGGGGTGAATGTATGACATTGTTCTGCATTCTTTCCATCAATTGTTGTTTTTGCATTTGTCACCCCGAGTGGGAAGGGTATGCTCAGACGTGAGTCCCTTGCTCTCCATGCCACTGGAATCAAGCTATCCTGGCTGACGAGGGCTGAAAGCCCGAAACCGGTCCTAGGATGCTTGTTTCCAGTCCAGGGAGGACCTGGCTTGGCAGTTCGGGCTGGACTGTTCCCATGGGGCACAGGGCCAAGACTGATTTGCAAATGGCTGGGTTCTAACTGGAATGGCATGGTGAGCAAAAAAACGATGGATTTAGGCCCAGATCTCTGTACTGGGGTGAATGTATGACATTGTTCTGCATTCTTTCCATCAATTGTTGTTTTTGCATTTGTCACCCCGAGTGGGAAGGGTATGCTCAGACGTGAGTCCCTTGCTCTCCATGCCACTGGAATCAAGCTATCCTGGCTGACGAGGGCTGAAAGCCCGAAACCGGTCCTAGGATGCTTGTTTCCAGTCCAGGGAGGACCTGGCTTGGCAGTTCGGGCTGGACTGTTCCCATGGGGCACAGGGCCAAGACTGATTTGCAAATGGCTGGGTTCTAACTGGAATGGCATGGTGAGCAAAAAAACGATGGATTTAGGCCCAGATCTCTGTACTGGGGTGAATGTATGACATTGTTCTGCATTCTTTCCATCAATTGTTGTTTTTGCATTTGTCACCCCGAGTGGGAAGGGTATGCTCAGACGTGAGTCCCTTGCTCTCCATGCCACTGGAATCAAGCTATCCTGGCTGACGAGGGCTGAAAGCCCGAAACCGGTCCTAGGATGCTTGTTTCCAGTCCAGGGAGGACCTGGCTTGGCAGTTCGGGCTGGACTGTTCCCATGGGGCACAGGGCCAAGACTGATTTGCAAATGGCTGGGTTCTAACTGGAATGGCATGGTGAGCAAAAAAACGATGGATTTAGGCCCAGATCTCTGTACTGGGGTGAATGTATGACATTGTTCTGCATTCTTTCCATCAATTGTTGTTTTTGCATTTGTCACCCCGAGTGGGAAGGGTATGCTCAGACGTGAGTCCCTTGCTCTCCATGCCACTGGAATCAAGCTATCCTGGCTGACGAGGGCTGAAAGCCCGAAACCGGTCCTAGGATGCTTGTTTCCAGTCCAGGGAGGACCTGGCTTGGCAGTTCGGGCTGGACTGTTCCCATGGGGCACAGGGCCAAGACTGATTTGCAAATGGCTGGGTTCTAACTGGAATGGCATGGTGAGCAAAAAAACGATGGATTTAGGCCCAGATCTCTGTACTGGGGTGAATGTATGACATTGTTCTGCATTCTTTCCATCAATTGTTGTTTTTGCATTTGTCACCCCGAGTGGGAAGGGTATGCTCAGACGTGAGTCCCTTGCTCTCCATGCCACTGGAATCAAGCTATCCTGGCTGACGAGGGCTGAAAGCCCGAAACCGGTCCTAGGATGCTTGTTTCCAGTCCAGGGAGGACCTGGCTTGGCAGTTCGGGCTGGACTGTTCCCATGGGGCACAGGGCCAAGACTGATTTGCAAATGGCTGGGTTCTAACTGGAATGGCATGGTGAGCAAAAAAACGATGGATTTAGGCCCAGATCTCTGTACTGGGGTGAATGTATGACATTGTTCTGCATTCTTTCCATCAATTGTTGTTTTTGCATTTGTCACCCCGAGTGGGAAGGGTATGCTCAGACGTGAGTCCCTTGCTCTCCATGCCACTGGAATCAAGCTATCCTGGCTGACGAGGGCTGAAAGCCCGAAACCGGTCCTAGGATGCTTGTTTCCAGTCCAGGGAGGACCTGGCTTGGCAGTTCGGGCTGGACTGTTCCCATGGGGCACAGGGCCAAGACTGATTTGCAAATGGCTGGGTTCTAACTGGAATGGCATGGTGAGCAAAAAAACGATGGATTTAGGCCCAGATCTCTGTACTGGGGTGAATGTATGACATTGTTCTGCATTCTTTCCATCAATTGTTGTTTTTGCATTTGTCACCCCGAGTGGGAAGGGTATGCTCAGACGTGAGTCCCTTGCTCTCCATGCCACTGGAATCAAGCTATCCTGGCTGACGAGGGCTGAAAGCCCGAAACCGGTCCTAGGATGCTTGTTTCCAGTCCAGGGAGGACCTGGCTTGGCAGTTCGGGCTGGACTGTTCCCATGGGGCACAGGGCCAAGACTGATTTGCAAATGGCTGGGTTCTAACTGGAATGGCATGGTGAGCAAAAAAACGATGGATTTAGGCCCAGATCTCTGTACTGGGGTGAATGTATGACATTGTTCTGCATTCTTTCCATCAATTGTTGTTTTTGCATTTGTCACCCCGAGTGGGAAGGGTATGCTCAGACGTGAGTCCCTTGCTCTCCATGCCACTGGAATCAAGCTATCCTGGCTGACGAGGGCTGAAAGCCCGAAACCGGTCCTAGGATGCTTGTTTCCAGTCCAGGGAGGACCTGGCTTGGCAGTTCGGGCTGGACTGTTCCCATGGGGCACAGGGCCAAGACTGATTTGCAAATGGCTGGGTTCTAACTGGAATGGCATGGTGAGCAAAAAAACGACGGATTTAGGCCCAGATCTCTGTACTGGGGTGAATGTATGACATTGTTCTGCATTCTTTCCATCAATTGTTGTTTTTGCATTTGTCACCCCGAGTGGGAAGGGTATGCTCAGACGTGAGTCCCTTGCTCTCCATGCCACTGGAATCAAGCTATCCTGGCTGACGAGGGCTGAAAGCCCGAAACCGGTCCTAGGATGCTTGTTTCCAGTCCAGGGAGGACCTGGCTTGGCAGTTCGGGCTGGACTGTTCCCATGGGGCACAGGGCCAAGACTGATTTGCAAATGGCTGGGTTCTAACTGGAATGGCATGGTGAGCAAAAAAACGATGGATTTAGGCCCAGATCTCTGTACTGGGGTGAATGTATGACATTGTTCTGCATTCTTTCCATCAATTGTTGTTTTTGCATTTGTCACCCCGAGTGGGAAGGGTATGCTCAGACATGAGTCCCTTGCTCTCCATGCCACTGGAATCAAGCTATCCTGGCTGACGAGGGCTGAAAGCCCGAAACCGGTCCTAGGATGCTTGTTTCCAGTCCAGGGAGGACCTGGCTTGGCAGTTCGGGCTGGACTGTTCCCATGGGGCACAGGGCCAAAACTGATTTGCAAATGGCTGGGTTCTAACTGGAATGGCATGGTGAGCAAAAAAACGATGGATTTAGGCCCAGATCTCTGTACTGGGGTGAATGTATGACATTGTTCTGCATTCTTTCCATCAATTGTTGTTTTTGCATTTGTCACCCCGAGTGGGAAGGGTATGCTCAGACGTGAGTCCCTTGCTCTCCATGCCACTGGAATCAAGCTATCCTGGCTGACGAGGGCTGAAAGCCCGAAACCGGTCCTAGGATGCTTGTTTCCAGTCCAGGGAGGACCTGGCTTGGCAGTTCGGGCTGGACTGTTCCCATGGGGCACAGGGCCAAGACTGATTTGCAAATGGCTGGGTTCTAACTGGAATGGCATGGTGAGCAAAAAAACGATGGATTTAGGCCCAGATCTCTGTACTGGGGTGAATGTATGACATTGTTCTGCATTCTTTCCATCAATTGTTGTTTTTGCATTTGTCACCCCGAGTGGGAAGGGTATGCTCAGACGTGAGTCCCTTGCTCTCCATGCCACTGGAATCAAGCTATCCTGGCTGACGAGGGCTGAAAGCCCGAAACCGGTCCTAGGATGCTTGTTTCCAGTCCAGGGAGGACCTGGCTTGGCAGTTTGGGCTGGACTGTTCCCATGGGGCACAGGGCCAAGACTGATTTGCAAATGGCTGGGTTCTAACTGGAATGGCATGGTGAGCAAAAAAACGATGGATTTAGGCCCAGATCTCTGTACTGGGGTGAATGTATGACATTGTTCTGCATTCTTTCCATCAATTGTTGTTTTTGCATTTGTCACCCCGAGTGTGAAGGGTATGCTCAGACGTGAGTCCCTTGCTCTCCATGCCACTGGAATCAAGCTATCCTGGCTGACGAGGGCTGAAAGCCCGAAACCGGTCCTAGGATGCTTGTTTCCAGTCCAGGGAGGACCTGGCTTGGCAGTTCGGGCTGGACTGTTCCCATGGGGCACAGGGCCAAGACTGATTTGCAAATGGCTGGGTTCTAACTGGAATGGCATGGTGAGCAAAAAAACGATGGATTTAGGCCCAGATCTCTGTACTGGGGTGAATGTATGACATTGTTCTGCATTCTTTCCATCAATTGTTGTTTTTGCATTTGTCACCCCGAGTGGGAAGGGTATGCTCAGACGTGAGTCCCTTGCTCTCCATGCCACTGGAATCAAGCTATCCTGGCTGACGAGGGCTGAAAGCCCGAAACCGGTCCTAGGATGCTTGTTTCCAGTCCAGGGAGGACCTGGCTTGGCAGTTCGGGCTGGACTGTTCCCATGGGGCACAGGGCCAAGACTGATTTGCAAATGGCTGGGTTCTAACTGGAATGGCATGGTGAGCAAAAAAACGATGGATTTAGGCCCAGATCTCTGTACTGGGGTGAATGTATGACATTGTTCTGCATTCTTTCCATCAATTGTTGTTTTTGCATTTGTCACCCCGAGTGGGAAGGGTATGCTCAGACGTGAGTCCCTTGCTCTCCATGCCACTGGAATCAAGCTATCCTGGCTGACGAGGGCTGAAAGCCCGAAACCGGTCCTAGGATGCTTGTTTCCAGTCCAGGGAGGACCTGGCTTGGCAGTTCGGGCTGGACTGTTCCCATGGGGCACAGGGCCAAGACTGATTTGCAAATGGCTGGGTTCTAACTGGAATGGCATGGTGAGCAAAAAAACGATGGATTTAGGCCCAGATCTCTGTACTGGGGTGAATGTATGACATTGTTCTGCATTCTTTCCATCAATTGTTGTTTTTGCATTTGTCACCCCGAGTGGGAAGGGTATGCTCAGACGTGAGTCCCTTGCTCTCCATGCCACTGGAATCAAGCTATCCTGGCTGACGAGGGCTGAAAGCCCGAAACCGGTCCTAGGATGCTTGTTTCCAGTCCAGGGAGGACCTGGCTTGGCAGTTCGGGCTGTACTGTTCCCATGGGGCACAGGGCCAAGACTGATTTGCAAATGGCTGGGTTCTAACTGGAATGGCATGGTGAGCAAAAAAACGATGGATTTAGGCCCAGATCTCTGTACTGGGGTGAATGTATGACATTGTTCTGCATTCTTTCCATCAATTGTTGTTTTTGCATTTGTCACCCCGAGTGGGAAGGGTATGCTCAGACGGGAGTCCCTTGCTCTCCATGCCACTGGAATCAAGCTATCCTGGCTGACGAGGGCTGAAAGCCCGAAACCGGTCCTAGGATGCTTGTTTCCAGTCCAGGGAGGACCTGGCTTGGCAGTTCGGGCTGGACTGTTCCCATGGGGCACAGGGCCAAGACTGATTTGCAAATGGCTGGGTTCTAACTGGAATGGCATGGTGAGCAAAAAAACGATGGATTTAGGCCCAGATCTCTGTACTGGGGTGAATGTATGACATTGTTCTGCATTCTTTCCATCAATTGTTGTTTTTGCATTTGTCACCCCGAGTGGGAAGGGTATGCTCAGACGTGAGTCCCTTGCTCTCCATGCCACTGGAATCAAGCTATCCTGGCTGACGAGGGCTGAAAGCCCGAAACCGGTCCTAGGATGCTTGTTTCCAGTCCAGGGAGGACCTGGCTTGGCAGTTCGGGCTGGACTGTTCCCATGGGGCACAGGGCCAAGACTGATTTGCAAATGGCTGGGTTCTAACTGGAATGGCATGGTGAGCAAAAAAACGATGGATTTAGGCCCAGATCTCTGTACTGGGGTGAATGTATGACATTGTTCTGCATTCTTTCCATCAATTGTTGTTTTTGCATTTGTCACCCCGAGTGGGAAGGGTATGCTCAGACGTGAGTCCCTTGCTCTCCATGCCACTGGAATCAAGCTATCCTGGCTGACGAGGGCTGAAAGCCCGAAACCGGTCCTAGGATGCTTGTTTCCAGTCCAGGGAGGACCTGGCTTGGCAGTTCGGGCTGGACTGTTCCCATGGGGCACAGGGCCAAGACTGATTTGCAAATGGCTGGGTTCTAACTGGAATGGCATGGTGAGCAAAAAAACGATGGATTTAGGCCCAGATCTCTGTACTGGGGTGAATGTATGACATTGTTCTGCATTCTTTCCATCAATTGTTGTTTTTGCATTTGTCACCCCGAGTGGGAAGGGTATGCTCAGACGTGAGTCCCTTGCTCTCCATGCCACTGGAATCAAGCTATCCTGGCTGACGAGGGCTGAAAGCCCGAAACCGGTCCTAGGATGCTTGTTTCCAGTCCAGGGAGGACCTGGCTTGGCAGTTCGGGCTGGACTGTTCCCATGGGGCACAGGGCCAAGACTGATTTGCAAATGGCTGGGTTCTAACTGGAATGGCATGGTGAGCAAAAAAACGATGGATTTAGGCCCAGATCTCTGTACTGGGGTGAATGTATGACATTGTTCTGCATTCTTTCCATCAATTGTTGTTTTTGCATTTGTCACCCCGAGTGGGAAGGGTATGCTCAGACGTGAGTCCCTTGCTCTCCATGCCACTGGAATCAAGCTATCCTGGCTGACGAGGGCTGAAAGCCCGAAACCGGTCCTAGGATGCTTGTTTCCAGTCCAGGGAGGACCTGGCTTGGCAGTTCGGGCTGGACTGTTCCCATGGGGCACAGGGCCAAGACTGATTTGCAAATGGCTGGGTTCTAACTGGAATGGCATGGTGAGCAAAAAAACGATGGATTTAGGCCCAGATCTCTGTACTGGGGTGAATGTATGACATTGTTCTGCATTCTTTCCATCAATTGTTGTTTTTGCATTTGTCACCCCGAGTGGGAAGGGTATGCTCAGACGTGAGTCCCTTGCTCTCCATGCCACTGGAATCAAGCTATCCTGGCTGACGAGGGCTGAAAGCCCGAAACCGGTCCTAGGATGCTTGTTTCCAGTCCAGGGAGGACCTGGCTTGGCAGTTCGGGCTGGACTGTTCCCATGGGGCACAGGGCCAAGACTGATTTGCAAATGGCTGGGTTCTAACTGGAATGGCATGGTGAGCAAAAAAACGATGGATTTAGGCCCAGATCTCTGTACTGGGGTGAATGTATGACATTGTTCTGCATTCTTTCCATCAATTGTTGTTTTTGCATTTGTCACCCCGAGTGGGAAGGGTATGCTCAGACGTGAGTCCCTTGCTCTCCATGCCACTGGAATCAAGCTATCCTGGCTGACGAGGGCTGAAAGCCCGAAACCGGTCCTAGGATGCTTGTTTCCAGTCCAGGGAGGACCTGGCTTGGCAGTTCGGGCTGGACTGTTCCCATGGGGCACAGGGCCAAGACTGATTTGCAAATGGCTGGGTTCTAACTGGAATGGCATGGTGAGCAAAAAAACGATGGATTTAGGCCCAGATCTCTGTACTGGGGTGAATGTATGACATTGTTCTGCATTCTTTCCATCAATTGTTGTTTTTGCATTTGTCACCCCGAGTGGGAAGGGTATGCTCAGACGTGAGTCCCTTGCTCTCCATGCCACTGGAATCAAGCTATCCTGGCTGACGAGGGCTGAAAGCCCGAAACCGGTCCTAGGATGCTTGTTTCCAGTCCAGGGAGGACCTGGCTTGGCAGTTCGGGCTGGACTGTTCCCATGGGGCACAGGGCCAAGACTGATTTGCAAATGGCTGGGTTCTAACTGGAATGGCATGGTGAGCAAAAAAACGATGGATTTAGGCCCAGATCTCTGTACTGGGGTGAATGTATGACATTGTTCTGCATTCTTTCCATCAATTGTTGTTTTTGCATTTGTCACCCCGAGTGGGAAGGGTATGCTCAGACGTGAGTCCCTTGCTCTCCATGCCACTGGAATCAAGCTATCCTGGCTGACGAGGGCTGAAAGCCCGAAACCGGTCCTAGGATGCTTGTTTCCAGTCCAGGGAGGACCTGGCTTGGCAGTTCGGGCTGGACTGTTCCCATGGGGCACAGGGCCAAGACTGATTTGCAAATGGCTGGGTTCTAACTGGAATGGCATGGTGAGCAAAAAAACGATGGATTTAGGCCCAGATCTCTGTACTGGGGTGAATGTATGACATTGTTCTGCATTCTTTCCATCAATTGTTGTTTTTGCATTTGTCACCCCGAGTGGGAAGGGTATGCTCAGACGTGAGTCCCTTGCTCTCCATGCCACTGGAATCAAGCTATCCTGGCTGACGAGGGCTGAAAGCCCGAAACCGGTCCTAGGATGCTTGTTTCCAGTCCAGGGAGGACCTGGCTTGGCAGTTCGGGCTGGACTGTTCCCATGGGGCACAGGGCCAAGACTGATTTGCAAATGGCTGGGTTCTAACTGGAATGGCATGGTGAGCAAAAAAACGATGGATTTAGGCCCAGATCTCTGTACTGGGGTGAATGTATGACATTGTTCTGCATTCTTTCCATCAATTGTTGTTTTTGCATTTGTCACCCCGAGTGGGAAGGGTATGCTCAGACGTGAGTCCCTTGCTCTCCATGCCACTGGAATCAAGCTATCCTGGCTGACGAGGGCTGAAAGCCCGAAACCGGTCCTAGGATGCTTGTTTCCAGTCCAGGGAGGACCTGGCTTGGCAGTTCGGGCTGGACTGTTCCCATGGGGCACAGGGCCAAGACTGATTTGCAAATGGCTGGGTTCTAACTGGAATGGCATGGTGAGCAAAAAAACGATGGATTTAGGCCCAGATCTCTGTACTGGGGTGAATGTATGACATTGTTCTGCATTCTTTCCATCAATTGTTGTTTTTGCATTTGTCACCCCGAGTGGGAAGGGTATGCTCAGACGTGAGTCCCTTGCTCTCCATGCCACTGGAATCAAGCTATCCTGGCTGACGAGGGCTGAAAGCCCGAAACCGGTCCTAGGATGCTTGTTTCCAGTCCAGGGAGGACCTGGCTTGGCAGTTCGGGCTGGACTGTTCCCATGGGGCACAGGGCCAAGACTGATTTGCAAATGGCTGGGTTCTAACTGGAATGGCATGGTGAGCAAAAAAACGATGGATTTAGGCCCAGATCTCTGTACTGGGGTGAATGTATGACATTGTTCTGCATTCTTTCCATCAATTGTTGTTTTTGCATTTGTCACCCCGAGTGGGAAGGGTATGCTCAGACGTGAGTCCCTTGCTCTCCATGCCACTGGAATCAAGCTATCCTGGCTGACGAGGGCTGAAAGCCCGAAACCGGTCCTAGGATGCTTGTTTCCAGTCCAGGGAGGACCTGGCTTGGCAGTTCGGGCTGGACTGTTCCCATGGGGCACAGGGCCAAGACTGATTTGCAAATGGCTGGGTTCTAACTGGAATGGCATGGTGAGCAAAAAAACGATGGATTTAGGCCCAGATCTCTGTACTGGGGTGAATGTATGACATTGTTCTGCATTCTTTCCATCAATTGTTGTTTTTGCATTTGTCACCCCGAGTGGGAAGGGTATGCTCAGACGTGAGTCCCTTGCTCTCCATGCCACTGGAATCAAGCTATCCTGGCTGACGAGGGCTGAAAGCCCGAAACCGGTCCTAGGATGCTTGTTTCCAGTCCAGGGAGGACCTGGCTTGGCAGTTCGGGCTGGACTGTTCCCATGGGGCACAGGGCCAAGACTGATTTGCAAATGGCTGGGTTCTAACTGGAATGGCATGGTGAGCAAAAAAACGATGGATTTAGGCCCAGATCTCTGTACTGGGGTGAATGTATGACATTGTTCTGCATTCTTTCCATCAATTGTTGTTTTTGCATTTGTCACCCCGAGTGGGAAGGGTATGCTCAGACGTGAGTCCCTTGCTCTCCATGCCACTGGAATCAAGCTATCCTGGCTGACGAGGGCTGAAAGCCCGAAACCGGTCCTAGGATGCTTGTTTCCAGTCCAGGGAGGACCTGGCTTGGCAGTTCGGGCTGGACTGTTCCCATGGGGCACAGGGCCAAGACTGATTTGCAAATGGCTGGGTTCTAACTGGAATGGCATGGTGAGCAAAAAAACGATGGATTTAGGCCCAGATCTCTGTACTGGGGTGAATGTATGACATTGTTCTGCATTCTTTCCATCAATTGTTGTTTTTGCATTTGTCACCCCGAGTGGGAAGGGTATGCTCAGACGTGAGTCCCTTGCTCTCCATGCCACTGGAATCAAGCTATCCTGGCTGACGAGGGCTGAAAGCCCGAAACCGGTCCTAGGATGCTTGTTTCCAGTCCAGGGAGGACCTGGCTTGGCAGTTCGGGCTGGACTGTTCCCATGGGGCACAGGGCCAAGACTGATTTGCAAATGGCTGGGTTCTAACTGGAATGGCATGGTGAGCAAAAAAACGATGGATTTAGGCCCAGATCTCTGTACTGGGGTGAATGTATGACATTGTTCTGCATTCTTTCCATCAATTGTTGTTTTTGCATTTGTCACCCCGAGTGGGAAGGGTATGCTCAGACGTGAGTCCCTTGCTCTCCATGCCACTGGAATCAAGCTATCCTGGCTGACGAGGGCTGAAAGCCCGAAACCGGTCCTAGGATGCTTGTTTCCAGTCCAGGGAGGACCTGGCTTGGCAGTTCGGGCTGGACTGTTCCCATGGGGCACAGGGCCAAGACTGATTTGCAAATGGCTGGGTTCTAACTGGAATGGCATGGTGAGCAAAAAAACGATGGATTTAGGCCCAGATCTCTGTACTGGGGTGAATGTATGACATTGTTCTGCATTCTTTCCATCAATTGTTGTTTTTGCATTTGTCACCCCGAGTGGGAAGGGTATGCTCAGACGTGAGTCCCTTGCTCTCCATGCCACTGGAATCAAGCTATCCTGGCTGACGAGGGCTGAAAGCCCGAAACCGGTCCTAGGATGCTTGTTTCCAGTCCAGGGAGGACCTGGCTTGGCAGTTCGGGCTGGACTGTTCCCATGGGGCACAGGGCCAAGACTGATTTGCAAATGGCTGGGTTCTAACTGGAATGGCATGGTGAGCAAAAAAACGATGGATTTAGGCCCAGATCTCTGTACTGGGGTGAATGTATGACATTGTTCTGCATTCTTTCCATCAATTGTTGTTTTTGCATTTGTCACCCCGAGTGGGAAGGGTATGCTCAGACGTGAGTCCCTTGCTCTCCATGCCACTGGAATCAAGCTATCCTGGCTGACGAGGGCTGAAAGCCCGAAACCGGTCCTAGGATGCTTGTTTCCAGTCCAGGGAGGACCTGGCTTGGCAGTTCGGGCTGGACTGTTCCCATGGGGCACAGGGCCAAGACTGATTTGCAAATGGCTGGGTTCTAACTGGAATGGCATGGTGAGCAAAAAAACGATGGATTTAGGCCCAGATCTCTGTACTGGGGTGAATGTATGACATTGTTCTGCATTCTTTCCATCAATTGTTGTTTTTGCATTTGTCACCCCGAGTGGGAAGGGTATGCTCAGACGTGAGTCCCTTGCTCTCCATGCCACTGGAATCAAGCTATCCTGGCTGACGAGGGCTGAAAGCCCGAAACCGGTCCTAGGATGCTTGTTTCCAGTCCAGGGAGGACCTGGCTTGGCAGTTCGGGCTGGACTGTTCCCATGGGGCACAGGGCCAAGACTGATTTGCAAATGGCTGGGTTCTAACTGGAATGGCATGGTGAGCAAAAAAACGATGGATTTAGGCCCAGATCTCTGTACTGGGGTGAATGTATGACATTGTTCTGCATTCTTTCCATCAATTGTTGTTTTTGCATTTGTCACCCCGAGTGGGAAGGGTATGCTCAGACGTGAGTCCCTTGCTCTCCATGCCACTGGAATCAAGCTATCCTGGCTGACGAGGGCTGAAAGCCCGAAACCGGTCCTAGGATGCTTGTTTCCAGTCCAGGGAGGACCTGGCTTGGCAGTTCGGGCTGGACTGTTCCCATGGGGCACAGGGCCAAGACTGATTTGCAAATGGCTGGGTTCTAACTGGAATGGCATGGTGAGCAAAAAAACGATGGATTTAGGCCCAGATCTCTGTACTGGGGTGAATGTATGACATTGTTCTGCATTCTTTCCATCAATTGTTGTTTTTGCATTTGTCACCCCGAGTGGGAAGGGTATGCTCAGACGTGAGTCCCTTGCTCTCCATGCCACTGGAATCAAGCTATCCTGGCTGACGAGGGCTGAAAGCCCGAAACCGGTCCTAGGATGCTTGTTTCCAGTCCAGGGAGGACCTGGCTTGGCAGTTCGGGCTGGACTGTTCCCATGGGGCACAGGGCCAAGACTGATTTGCAAATGGCTGGGTTCTAACTGGAATGGCATGGTGAGCAAAAAAACGATGGATTTAGGCCCAGATCTCTGTACTGGGGTGAATGTATGACATTGTTCTGCATTCTTTCCATCAATTGTTGTTTTTGCATTTGTCACCCCGAGTGGGAAGGGTATGCTCAGACGTGAGTCCCTTGCTCTCCATGCCACTGGAATCAAGCTATCCTGGCTGACGAGGGCTGAAAGCCCGAAACCGGTCCTAGGATGCTTGTTTCCAGTCCAGGGAGGACCTGGCTTGGCAGTTCGGGCTGGACTGTTCCCATGGGGCACAGGGCCAAGACTGATTTGCAAATGGCTGGGTTCTAACTGGAATGGCATGGTGAGCAAAAAAACGATGGATTTAGGCCCAGATCTCTGTACTGGGGTGAATGTATGACATTGTTCTGCATTCTTTCCATCAATTGTTGTTTTTGCATTTGTCACCCCGAGTGGGAAGGGTATGCTCAGACGTGAGTCCCTTGCTCTCCATGCCACTGGAATCAAGCTATCCTGGCTGACGAGGGCTGAAAGCCCGAAACCGGTCCTAGGATGCTTGTTTCTAGTCCAGGGAGGACCTGGCTTGGCAGTTCGGGCTGGACTGTTCCCATGGGGCACAGGGCCAAGACTGATTTGCAAATGGCTGGGTTCTAACTGGAATGGCATGGTGAGCAAAAAAACGATGGATTTAGGCCCAGATCTCTGTACTGGGGTGAATGTATGACATTGTTCTGCATTCTTTCCATCAATTGTTGTTTTTGCATTTGTCACCCCGAGTGGGAAGGGTATGCTCAGACGTGAGTCCCTTGCTCTCCATGCCACTGGAATCAAGCTATCCTGGCTGACGAGGGCTGAAAGCCCGAAACCGGTCCTAGGATGCTTGTTTCCAGTCCAGGGAGGACCTGGCTTGGCAGTTCGGGCTGGACTGTTCCCATGGGGCACAGGGCCAAGACTGATTTGCAAATGGCTGGGTTCTAACTGGAATGGCATGGTGAGCAAAAAAACGATGGATTTAGGCCCAGATCTCTGTACTGGGGTGAATGTATGACATTGTTCTGCATTCTTTCCATCAATTGTTGTTTTTGCATTTGTCACCCCGAGTGGGAAGGGTATGCTCAGACGTGAGTCCCTTGCTCTCCATGCCACTGGAATCAAGCTATCCTGGCTGACGAGGGCTGAAAGCCCGAAACCGGTCCTAGGATGCTTGTTTCCAGTCCAGGGAGGACCTGGCTTGGCAGTTTGGGCTGGACTGTTCCCATGGGGCACAGGGCCAAGACTGATTTGCAAATGGCTGGGTTCTAACTGGAATGGCATGGTGAGCAAAAAAACGATGGATTTAGGCCCAGATCTCTGTACTGGGGTGAATGTATGACATTGTTCTGCATTCTTTCCATCAATTGTTGTTTTTGCATTTGTCACCCCGAGTGTGAAGGGTATGCTCAGACGTGAGTCCCTTGCTCTCCATGCCACTGGAATCAAGCTATCCTGGCTGACGAGGGCTGAAAGCCCGAAACCGGTCCTAGGATGCTTGTTTCCAGTCCAGGGAGGACCTGGCTTGGCAGTTCGGGCTGGACTGTTCCCATGGGGCACAGGGCCAAGACTGATTTGCAAATGGCTGGGTTCTAACTGGAATGGCATGGTGAGCAAAAAAACGATGGATTTAGGCCCAGATCTCTGTACTGGGGTGAATGTATGACATTGTTCTGCATTCTTTCCATCAATTGTTGTTTTTGCATTTGTCACCCCGAGTGGGAAGGGTATGCTCAGACGTGAGTCCCTTGCTCTCCATGCCACTGGAATCAAGCTATCCTGGCTGACGAGGGCTGAAAGCCCGAAACCGGTCCTAGGATGCTTGTTTCCAGTCCAGGGAGGACCTGGCTTGGCAGTTCGGGCTGGACTGTTCCCATGGGGCACAGGGCCAAGACTGATTTGCAAATGGCTGGGTTCTAACTGGAATGGCATGGTGAGCAAAAAAACGATGGATTTAGGCCCAGATCTCTGTACTGGGGTGAATGTATGACATTGTTCTGCATTCTTTCCATCAATTGTTGTTTTTGCATTTGTCACCCCGAGTGGGAAGGGTATGCTCAGACGTGAGTCCCTTGCTCTCCATGCCACTGGAATCAAGCTATCCTGGCTGACGAGGGCTGAAAGCCCGAAACCGGTCCTAGGATGCTTGTTTCCAGTCCAGGGAGGACCTGGCTTGGCAGTTCGGGCTGGACTGTTCCCATGGGGCACAGGGCCAAGACTGATTTGCAAATGGCTGGGTTCTAACTGGAATGGCATGGTGAGCAAAAAAACGATGGATTTAGGCCCAGATCTCTGTACTGGGGTGAATGTATGACATTGTTCTGCATTCTTTCCATCAATTGTTGTTTTTGCATTTGTCACCCCGAGTGGGAAGGGTATGCTCAGACGTGAGTCCCTTGCTCTCCATGCCACTGGAATCAAGCTATCCTGGCTGACGAGGGCTGAAAGCCCGAAACCGGTCCTAGGATGCTTGTTTCCAGTCCAGGGAGGACCTGGCTTGGCAGTTCGGGCTGGACTGTTCCCATGGGGCACAGGGCCAAGACTGATTTGCAAATGGCTGGGTTCTAACTGGAATGGCATGGTGAGCAAAAAAACGATGGATTTAGGCCCAGATCTCTGTACTGGGGTGAATGTATGACATTGTTCTGCATTCTTTCCATCAATTGTTGTTTTTGCATTTGTCACCCCGAGTGGGAAGGGTATGCTCAGACGTGAGTCCCTTGCTCTCCATGCCACTGGAATCAAGCTATCCTGGCTGACGAGGGCTGAAAGCCCGAAACCGGTCCTAGGATGCTTGTTTCCAGTCCAGGGAGGACCTGGCTTGGCAGTTCGGGCTGGACTGTTCCCATGGGGCACAGGGCCAAGACTGATTTGCAAATGGCTGGGTTCTAACTGGAATGGCATGGTGAGCAAAAAAACGATGGATTTAGGCCCAGATCTCTGTACTGGGGTGAATGTATGACATTGTTCTGCATTCTTTCCATCAATTGTTGTTTTTGCATTTGTCACCCCGAGTGGGAAGGGTATGCTCAGACGTGAGTCCCTTGCTCTCCATGCCACTGGAATCAAGCTATCCTGGCTGACGAGGGCTGAAAGCCCGAAACCGGTCCTAGGATGCTTGTTTCCAGTCCAGGGAGGACCTGGCTTGGCAGTTCGGGCTGGACTGTTCCCATGGGGCACAGGGCCAAGACTGATTTGCAAATGGCTGGGTTCTAACTGGAATGGCATGGTGAGCAAAAAAACGATGGATTTAGGCCCAGATCTCTGTACTGGGGTGAATGTATGACATTGTTCTGCATTCTTTCCATCAATTGTTGTTTTTGCATTTGTCACCCCGAGTGGGAAGGGTATGCTCAGACGTGAGTCCCTTGCTCTCCATGCCACTGGAATCAAGCTATCCTGGCTGACGAGGGCTGAAAGCCCGAAACCGGTCCTAGGATGCTTGTTTCCAGTCCAGGGAGGACCTGGCTTGGCAGTTCGGGCTGGACTGTTCCCATGGGGCACAGGGCCAAGACTGATTTGCAAATGGCTGGGTTCTAACTGGAATGGCATGGTGAGCAAAAAAACGATGGATTTAGGCCCAGATCTCTGTACTGGGGTGAATGTATGACATTGTTCTGCATTCTTTCCATCAATTGTTGTTTTTGCATTTGTCACCCCGAGTGGGAAGGGTATGCTCAGACGTGAGTCCCTTGCTCTCCATGCCACTGGAATCAAGCTATCCTGGCTGACGAGGGCTGAAAGCCCGAAACCGGTCCTAGGATGCTTGTTTCCAGTCCAGGGAGGACCTGGCTTGGCAGTTCGGGCTGGACTGTTCCCATGGGGCACAGGGCCAAGACTGATTTGCAAATGGCTGGGTTCTAACTGGAATGGCATGGTGAGCAAAAAAACGATGGATTTAGGCCCAGATCTCTGTACTGGGGTGAATGTATGACATTGTTCTGCATTCTTTCCATCAATTGTTGTTTTTGCATTTGTCACCCCGAGTGGGAAGGGTATGCTCAGACGTGAGTCCCTTGCTCTCCATGCCACTGGAATCAAGCTATCCTGGCTGACGAGGGCTGAAAGCCCGAAACCGGTCCTAGGATGCTTGTTTCCAGTCCAGGGAGGACCTGGCTTGGCAGTTCGGGCTGGACTGTTCCCATGGGGCACAGGGCCAAGACTGATTTGCAAATGGCTGGGTTCTAACTGGAATGGCATGGTGAGCAAAAAAACGATGGATTTAGGCCCAGATCTCTGTACTGGGGTGAATGTATGACATTGTTCTGCATTCTTTCCATCAATTGTTGTTTTTGCATTTGTCACCCCGAGTGGGAAGGGTATGCTCAGACGTGAGTCCCTTGCTCTCCATGCCACTGGAATCAAGCTATCCTGGCTGACGAGGGCTGAAAGCCCGAAACCGGTCCTAGGATGCTTGTTTCCAGTCCAGGGAGGACCTGGCTTGGCAGTTCGGGCTGGACTGTTCCCATGGGGCACAGGGCCAAGACTGATTTGCAAATGGCTGGGTTCTAACTGGAATGGCATGGTGAGCAAAAAAACGATGGATTTAGGCCCAGATCTCTGTACTGGGGTGAATGTATGACATTGTTCTGCATTCTTTCCATCAATTGTTGTTTTTGCATTTGTCACCCCGAGTGGGAAGGGTATGCTCAGACGTGAGTCCCTTGCTCTCCATGCCACTGGAATCAAGCTATCCTGGCTGACGAGGGCTGAAAGCCCGAAACCGGTCCTAGGATGCTTGTTTCCAGTCCAGGGAGGACCTGGCTTGGCAGTTCGGGCTGGACTGTTCCCATGGGGCACAGGGCCAAGACTGATTTGCAAATGGCTGGGTTCTAACTGGAATGGCATGGTGAGCAAAAAAACGATGGATTTAGGCCCAGATCTCTGTACTGGGGTGAATGTATGACATTGTTCTGCATTCTTTCCATCAATTGTTGTTTTTGCATTTGTCACCCCGAGTGGGAAGGGTATGCTCAGACGTGAGTCCCTTGCTCTCCATGCCACTGGAATCAAGCTATCCTGGCTGACGAGGGCTGAAAGCCCGAAACCGGTCCTAGGATGCTTGTTTCCAGTCCAGGGAGGACCTGGCTTGGCAGTTCGGGCTGGACTGTTCCCATGGGGCACAGGGCCAAGACTGATTTGCAAATGGCTGGGTTCTAACTGGAATGGCATGGTGAGCAAAAAAACGATGGATTTAGGCCCAGATCTCTGTACTGGGGTGAATGTATGACATTGTTCTGCATTCTTTCCATCAATTGTTGTTTTTGCATTTGTCACCCCGAGTGGGAAGGGTATGCTCAGACGTGAGTCCCTTGCTCTCCATGCCACTGGAATCAAGCTATCCTGGCTGACGAGGGCTGAAAGCCCGAAACCGGTCCTAGGATGCTTGTTTCCAGTCCAGGGAGGACCTGGCTTGGCAGTTCGGGCTGGACTGTTCCCATGGGGCACAGGGCCAAGACTGATTTGCAAATGGCTGGGTTCTAACTGGAATGGCATGGTGAGCAAAAAAACGATGGATTTAGGCCCAGATCTCTGTACTGGGGTGAATGTATGACATTGTTCTGCATTCTTTCCATCAATTGTTGTTTTTGCATTTGTCACCCCGAGTGGGAAGGGTATGCTCAGACGTGAGTCCCTTGCTCTCCATGCCACTGGAATCAAGCTATCCTGGCTGACGAGGGCTGAAAGCCCGAAACCGGTCCTAGGATGCTTGTTTCCAGTCCAGGGAGGACCTGGCTTGGCAGTTCGGGCTGGACTGTTCCCATGGGGCACAGGGCCAAGACTGATTTGCAAATGGCTGGGTTCTAACTGGAATGGCATGGTGAGCAAAAAAACGATGGATTTAGGCCCAGATCTCTGTACTGGGGTGAATGTATGACATTGTTCTGCATTCTTTCCATCAATTGTTGTTTTTGCATTTGTCACCCCGAGTGGGAAGGGTATGCTCAGACGTGAGTCCCTTGCTCTCCATGCCACTGGAATCAAGCTATCCTGGCTGACGAGGGCTGAAAGCCCGAAACCGGTCCTAGGATGCTTGTTTCCAGTCCAGGGAGGACCTGGCTTGGCAGTTCGGGCTGGACTGTTCCCATGGGGCACAGGGCCAAGACTGATTTGCAAATGGCTGGGTTCTAACTGGAATGGCATGGTGAGCAAAAAAACGATGGATTTAGGCCCAGATCTCTGTACTGGGGTGAATGTATGACATTGTTCTGCATTCTTTCCATCAATTGTTGTTTTTGCATTTGTCACCCCGAGTGGGAAGGGTATGCTCAGACGTGAGTCCCTTGCTCTCCATGCCACTGGAATCAAGCTATCCTGGCTGACGAGGGCTGAAAGCCCGAAACCGGTCCTAGGATGCTTGTTTCCAGTCCAGGGAGGACCTGGCTTGGCAGTTCGGGCTGGACTGTTCCCATGGGGCACAGGGCCAAGACTGATTTGCAAATGGCTGGGTTCTAACTGGAATGGCATGGTGAGCAAAAAAACGATGGATTTAGGCCCAGATCTCTGTACTGGGGTGAATGTATGACATTGTTCTGCATTCTTTCCATCAATTGTTGTTTTTGCATTTGTCACCCCGAGTGGGAAGGGTATGCTCAGACGTGAGTCCCTTGCTCTCCATGCCACTGGAATCAAGCTATCCTGGCTGACGAGGGCTGAAAGCCCGAAACCGGTCCTAGGATGCTTGTTTCCAGTCCAGGGAGGACCTGGCTTGGCAGTTCGGGCTGGACTGTTCCCATGGGGCACAGGGCCAAGACTGATTTGCAAATGGCTGGGTTCTAACTGGAATGGCATGGTGAGCAAAAAAACGATGGATTTAGGCCCAGATCTCTGTACTGGGGTGAATGTATGACATTGTTCTGCATTCTTTCCATCAATTGTTGTTTTTGCATTTGTCACCCCGAGTGGGAAGGGTATGCTCAGACGTGAGTCCCTTGCTCTCCATGCCACTGGAATCAAGCTATCCTGGCTGACGAGGGCTGAAAGCCCGAAACCGGTCCTAGGATGCTTGTTTCCAGTCCAGGGAGGACCTGGCTTGGCAGTTCGGGCTGGACTGTTCCCATGGGGCACAGGGCCAAGACTGATTTGCAAATGGCTGGGTTCTAACTGGAATGGCATGGTGAGCAAAAAAACGATGGATTTAGGCCCAGATCTCTGTACTGGGGTGAATGTATGACATTGTTCTGCATTCTTTCCATCAATTGTTGTTTTTGCATTTGTCACCCCGAGTGGGAAGGGTATGCTCAGACGTGAGTCCCTTGCTCTCCATGCCACTGGAATCAAGCTATCCTGGCTGACGAGGGCTGAAAGCCCGAAACCGGTCCTAGGATGCTTGTTTCCAGTCCAGGGAGGACCTGGCTTGGCAGTTCGGGCTGGACTGTTCCCATGGGGCACAGGGCCAAGACTGATTTGCAAATGGCTGGGTTACTGGAATGGCATGGTGAGCAAAAAAACGATGGATTTAGGCCCAGATCTCTGTACTGGGGGTGAATGTATGACATTGTTCTGCTTCTTTCCATCAATTGTTGTTTTTGCATTTGTCACCCCGAGTGGGGAAGGTATGCTCAGACGTGAGGTCCCTTGCTCTCCATGCCACTGGAATCAAGCTATCCTGGCTGACGAGGCTGAAAGCCCGAAACCGGTCCTAGGATGCTTGTTTCCAGTCCAGGGAGGACCTGGCTTGGCAGTTCTGGACTGTTCCCATGGGGCACAGGGCCAGACTGATTTGCAAATGCTGGAGTATAACTGGAATGGCATGGTGAGCAAAAAAACGATGGATTTAGGCCCAGATCTCTGTACTGGGGTGAATGTATGACATTGTTCTGCATTCTTTCCATCAATTGTTGTTTTTGCATTTGTCACCCCGAGTGGGAAGGGTATGCTCAGACGTGAGTCCCTTGCTCTCCATGCCACTGGAATCAAGCTATCCTGGCTGACGAGGGCTGAAAGCCCGAAACCGGTCCTAGGATGCTTGTTTCCAGTCCAGGGAGGACCTGGCTTGGCAGTTCGGGCTGGACTGTTCCCATGGGGCACAGGGCCAAGACTGATTTGCAAATGGCTGGGTTCTATGAGTAAACTGGAATGGCATGGTGAGCAAAAAAACGATGGATTTAGGCCCAGATCTCTGTACTGGGGTGAATGTATGACATTGTTCTGCATTCTTTCCATCAATTGTTGTTTTTGCATTTGTCACCCCGAGTGGGAAGGGTATGCTCAGACGTGAGTCCCTTGCTCTCCATGCCACTGGAATCAAGCTATCCTGGCTGACGAGGGCTGAAAGCCCGAAACCGGTCCTAGGATGCTTGTTTCCAGTCCAGGGAGGACCTGGCTTGGCAGTTCGGGCTGGACTGTTCCCATGGGGCACAGGGCCAAGACTGATTTGCAAATGGCTGGGTTCTAACTGGAATGGCATGGTGAGCAAAAAAACGATGGATTTAGGCCCAGATCTCTGTACTGGGGTGAATGTATGACATTGTTCTGCATTCTTTCCATCAATTGTTGTTTTTGCATTTGTCACCCCGAGTGGGAAGGGTATGCTCAGACGTGAGTCCCTTGCTCTCCATGCCACTGGAATCAAGCTATCCTGGCTGACGAGGGCTGAAAGCCCGAAACCGGTCCTAGGATGCTTGTTTCCAGTCCAGGGAGGACCTGGCTTGGCAGTTCGGGCTGGACTGTTCCCATGGGGCACAGGGCCAAGACTGATTTGCAAATGGCTGGGTTCTAACTGGAATGGCATGGTGAGCAAAAAAACGATGGATTTAGGCCCAGATCTCTGTACTGGGGTGAATGTATGACATTGTTCTGCATTCTTTCCATCAATTGTTGTTTTTGCATTTGTCACCCCGAGTGGGAAGGGTATGCTCAGACGTGAGTCCCTTGCTCTCCATGCCACTGGAATCAAGCTATCCTGGCTGACGAGGGCTGAAAGCCCGAAACCGGTCCTAGGATGCTTGTTTCCAGTCCAGGGAGGACCTGGCTTGGCAGTTCGGGCTGGACTGTTCCCATGGGGCACAGGGCCAAGACTGATTTGCAAATGGCTGGGTTCTAACTGGAATGGCATGGTGAGCAAAAAAACGATGGATTTAGGCCCAGATCTCTGTACTGGGGTGAATGTATGACATTGTTCTGCATTCTTTCCATCAATTGTTGTTTTTGCATTTGTCACCCCGAGTGGGAAGGGTATGCTCAGACGTGAGTCCCTTGCTCTCCATGCCACTGGAATCAAGCTATCCTGGCTGACGAGGGCTGAAAGCCCGAAACCGGTCCTAGGATGCTTGTTTCCAGTCCAGGGAGGACCTGGCTTGGCAGTTCGGGCTGGACTGTTCCCATGGGGCACAGGGCCAAGACTGATTTGCAAATGGCTGGGTTCTAACTGGAATGGCATGGTGAGCAAAAAAACGATGGATTTAGGCCCAGATCTCTGTACTGGGGTGAATGTATGACATTGTTCTGCATTCTTTCCATCAATTGTTGTTTTTGCATTTGTCACCCCGAGTGGGAAGGGTATGCTCAGACGTGAGTCCCTTGCTCTCCATGCCACTGGAATCAAGCTATCCTGGCTGACGAGGGCTGAAAGCCCGAAACCGGTCCTAGGATGCTTGTTTCCAGTCCAGGGAGGACCTGGCTTGGCAGTTCGGGCTGGACTGTTCCCATGGGGCACAGGGCCAAGACTGATTTGCAAATGGCTGGGTTCTAACTGGAATGGCATGGTGAGCAAAAAAAACGATGGATTTAGGCCCAGATCTCTGTACTGGGGTGAATGTATGACATTGTTCTGCATTCTTTCCATCAATTGTTGTTTTTGCATTTGTCACCCCGAGTGGGAAGGGTATGCTCAGACGTGAGTCCCTTGCTCTCCATGCCACTGGAATCAAGCTATCCTGGCTGACGAGGGCTGAAAGCCCGAAACCGGTCCTAGGATGCTTGTTTCCAGTCCAGGGAGGACCTGGCTTGGCAGTTCGGGCTGGACTGTTCCCATGGGGCACAGGGCCAAGACTGATTTGCAAATGGCTGGGTTCTAACTGGAATGGCATGGTGAGCAAAAAAACGATGGATTTAGGCCCAGATCTCTGTACTGGGGTGAATGTATGACATTGTTCTGCATTCTTTCCATCAATTGTTGTTTTTGCATTTGTCACCCCGAGTGGGAAGGGTATGCTCAGACGTGAGTCCCTTGCTCTCCATGCCACTGGAATCAAGCTATCCTGGCTGACGAGGGCTGAAAGCCCGAAACCGGTCCTAGGATGCTTGTTTCCAGTCCAGGGAGGACCTGGCTTGGCAGTTCGGGCTGGACTGTTCCCATGGGGCACAGGGCCAAGACTGATTTGCAAATGGCTGGGTTCTAACTGGAATGGCATGGTGAGCAAAAAAACGATGGATTTAGGCCCAGATCTCTGTACTGGGGTGAATGTATGACATTGTTCTGCATTCTTTCCATCAATTGTTGTTTTTGCATTTGTCACCCCGAGTGGGAAGGGTATGCTCAGACGTGAGTCCCTTGCTCTCCATGCCACTGGAATCAAGCTATCCTGGCTGACGAGGGCTGAAAGCCCGAAACCGGTCCTAGGATGCTTGTTTCCAGTCCAGGGAGGACCTGGCTTGGCAGTTCGGGCTGGACTGTTCCCATGGGGCACAGGGCCAAGACTGATTTGCAAATGGCTGGGTTCTAACTGGAATGGCATGGTGAGCAAAAAAACGATGGATTTAGGCCCAGATCTCTGTACTGGGGTGAATGTATGACATTGTTCTGCATTCTTTCCATCAATTGTTGTTTTTGCATTTGTCACCCCGAGTGGGAAGGGTATGCTCAGACGTGAGTCCCTTGCTCTCCATGCCACTGGAATCAAGCTATCCTGGCTGACGAGGGCTGAAAGCCCGAAACCGGTCCTAGGATGCTTGTTTCCAGTCCAGGGAGGACCTGGCTTGGCAGTTCGGGCTGGACTGTTCCCATGGGGCACAGGGCCAAGACTGATTTGCAAATGGCTGGGTTCTAACTGGAATGGCATGGTGAGCAAAAAAACGATGGATTTAGGCCCAGATCTCTGTACTGGGGTGAATGTATGACATTGTTCTGCATTCTTTCCATCAATTGTTGTTTTTGCATTTGTCACCCCGAGTGGGAAGGGTATGCTCAGACGTGAGTCCCTTGCTCTCCATGCCACTGGAATCAAGCTATCCTGGCTGACGAGGGCTGAAAGCCCGAAACCGGTCCTAGGATGCTTGTTTCCAGTCCAGGGAGGACCTGGCTTGGCAGTTCGGGCTGGACTGTTCCCATGGGGCACAGGGCCAAGACTGATTTGCAAATGGCTGGGTTCTAACTGGAATGGCATGGTGAGCAAAAAAACGATGGATTTAGGCCCAGATCTCTGTACTGGGGTGAATGTATGACATTGTTCTGCATTCTTTCCATCAATTGTTGTTTTTGCATTTGTCACCCCGAGTGGGAAGGGTATGCTCAGACGTGAGTCCCTTGCTCTCCATGCCACTGGAATCAAGCTATCCTGGCTGACGAGGGCTGAAAGCCCGAAACCGGTCCTAGGATGCTTGTTTCCAGTCCAGGGAGGACCTGGCTTGGCAGTTCGGGCTGGACTGTTCCCATGGGGCACAGGGCCAAGACTGATTTGCAAATGGCTGGGTTCTAACTGGAATGGCATGGTGAGCAAAAAAACGATGGATTTAGGCCCAGATCTCTGTACTGGGGTGAATGTATGACATTGTTCTGCATTCTTTCCATCAATTGTTGTTTTTGCATTTGTCACCCCGAGTGGGAAGGGTATGCTCAGACGTGAGTCCCTTGCTCTCCATGCCACTGGAATCAAGCTATCCTGGCTGACGAGGGCTGAAAGCCCGAAACCGGTCCTAGGATGCTTGTTTCCAGTCCAGGGAGGACCTGGCTTGGCAGTTCGGGCTGGACTGTTCCCATGGGGCACAGGGCCAAGACTGATTTGCAAATGGCTGGGTTCTAACTGGAATGGCATGGTGAGCAAAAAAACGATGGATTTAGGCCCAGATCTCTGTACTGGGGTGAATGTATGACATTGTTCTGCATTCTTTCCATCAATTGTTGTTTTTGCATTTGTCACCCCGAGTGGGAAGGGTATGCTCAGACGTGAGTCCCTTGCTCTCCATGCCACTGGAATCAAGCTATCCTGGCTGACGAGGGCTGAAAGCCCGAAACCGGTCCTAGGATGCTTGTTTCCAGTCCAGGGAGGACCTGGCTTGGCAGTTCGGGCTGGACTGTTCCCATGGGGCACAGGGCCAAGACTGATTTGCAAATGGCTGGGTTCTAACTGGAATGGCATGGTGAGCAAAAAAACGATGGATTTAGGCCCAGATCTCTGTACTGGGGTGAATGTATGACATTGTTCTGCATTCTTTCCATCAATTGTTGTTTTTGCATTTGTCACCCCGAGTGGGAAGGGTATGCTCAGACGTGAGTCCCTTGCTCTCCATGCCACTGGAATCAAGCTATCCTGGCTGACGAGGGCTGAAAGCCCGAAACCGGTCCTAGGATGCTTGTTTCCAGTCCAGGGAGGACCTGGCTTGGCAGTTCGGGCTGGACTGTTCCCATGGGGCACAGGGCCAAGACTGATTTGCAAATGGCTGGGTTCTAACTGGAATGGCATGGTGAGCAAAAAAACGATGGATTTAGGCCCAGATCTCTGTACTGGGGTGAATGTATGACATTGTTCTGCATTCTTTCCATCAATTGTTGTTTTTGCATTTGTCACCCCGAGTGGGAAGGGTATGCTCAGACGTGAGTCCCTTGCTCTCCATGCCACTGGAATCAAGCTATCCTGGCTGACGAGGGCTGAAAGCCCGAAACCGGTCCTAGGATGCTTGTTTCCAGTCCAGGGAGGACCTGGCTTGGCAGTTCGGGCTGGACTGTTCCCATGGGGCACAGGGCCAAGACTGATTTGCAAATGGCTGGGTTCTAACTGGAATGGCATGGTGAGCAAAAAAACGATGGATTTAGGCCCAGATCTCTGTACTGGGGTGAATGTATGACATTGTTCTGCATTCTTTCCATCAATTGTTGTTTTTGCATTTGTCACCCCGAGTGGGAAGGGTATGCTCAGACGTGAGTCCCTTGCTCTCCATGCCACTGGAATCAAGCTATCCTGGCTGACGAGGGCTGAAAGCCCGAAACCGGTCCTAGGATGCTTGTTTCCAGTCCAGGGAGGACCTGGCTTGGCAGTTCGGGCTGGACTGTTCCCATGGGGCACAGGGCCAAGACTGATTTGCAAATGGCTGGGTTCTAACTGGAATGGCATGGTGAGCAAAAAAACGATGGATTTAGGCCCAGATCTCTGTACTGGGGTGAATGTATGACATTGTTCTGCATTCTTTCCATCAATTGTTGTTTTTGCATTTGTCACCCCGAGTGGGAAGGGTATGCTCAGACGTGAGTCCCTTGCTCTCCATGCCACTGGAATCAAGCTATCCTGGCTGACGAGGGCTGAAAGCCCGAAACCGGTCCTAGGATGCTTGTTTCCAGTCCAGGGAGGACCTGGCTTGGCAGTTCGGGCTGGACTGTTCCCATGGGGCACAGGGCCAAGACTGATTTGCAAATGGCTGGGTTCTAACTGGAATGGCATGGTGAGCAAAAAAACGATGGATTTAGGCCCAGATCTCTGTACTGGGGTGAATGTATGACATTGTTCTGCATTCTTTCCATCAATTGTTGTTTTTGCATTTGTCACCCCGAGTGGGAAGGGTATGCTCAGACGTGAGTCCCTTGCTCTCCATGCCACTGGAATCAAGCTATCCTGGCTGACGAGGGCTGAAAGCCCGAAACCGGTCCTAGGATGCTTGTTTCCAGTCCAGGGAGGACCTGGCTTGGCAGTTCGGGCTGGACTGTTCCCATGGGGCACAGGGCCAAGACTGATTTGCAAATGGATGGGTTCTAACTGGAATGGCATGGTGAGCAAAAAAACGATGGATTTAGGCCCAGATCTCTGTACTGGGGTGAATGTATGACATTGTTCTGCATTCTTTCCATCAATTGTTGTTTTTGCATTTGTCACCCCGAGTGGGAAGGGTATGCTCAGACGTGAGTCCCTTGCTCTCCATGCCACTGGAATCAAGCTATCCTGGCTGACGAGGGCTGAAAGCCCGAAACCGGTCCTAGGATGCTTGTTTCCAGTCCAGGGAGGACCTGGCTTGGCAGTTCGGGCTGGACTGTTCCCATGGGGCACAGGGCCAAGACTGATTTGCAAATGGCTGGGTTCTAACTGGAATGGCATGGTGAGCAAAAAAACGATGGATTTAGGCCCAGATCTCTGTACTGGGGTGAATGTATGACATTGTTCTGCATTCTTTCCATCAATTGTTGTTTTTGCATTTGTCACCCCGAGTGGGAAGGGTATGCTCAGACGTGAGTCCCTTGCTCTCCATGCCACTGGAATCAAGCTATCCTGGCTGACGAGGGCTGAAAGCCCGAAACCGGTCCTAGGATGCTTGTTTCCAGTCCAGGGAGGACCTGGCTTGGCAGTTCGGGCTGGACTGTTCCCATGGGGCACAGGGCCAAGACTGATTTGCAAATGGCTGGGTTCTAACTGGAATGGCATGGTGAGCAAAAAAACGATGGATTTAGGCCCAGATCTCTGTACTGGGGTGAATGTATGACATTGTTCTGCATTCTTTCCATCAATTGTTGTTTTTGCATTTGTCACCCCGAGTGGGAAGGGTATGCTCAGACGTGAGTCCCTTGCTCTCCATGCCACTGGAATCAAGCTATCCTGGCTGACGAGGGCTGAAAGCCCGAAACCGGTCCTAGGATGCTTGTTTCCAGTCCAGGGAGGACCTGGCTTGGCAGTTCGGGCTGGACTGTTCCCATGGGGCACAGGGCCAAGACTGATTTGCAAATGGCTGGGTTCTAACTGGAATGGCATGGTGAGCAAAAAAACGATGGATTTAGGCCCAGATCTCTGTACTGGGGTGAATGTATGACATTGTTCTGCATTCTTTCCATCAATTGTTGTTTTTGCATTTGTCACCCCGAGTGGGAAGGGTATGCTCAGACGTGAGTCCCTTGCTCTCCATGCCACTGGAATCAAGCTATCCTGGCTGACGAGGGCTGAAAGCCCGAAACCGGTCCTAGGATGCTTGTTTCCAGTCCAGGGAGGACCTGGCTTGGCAGTTCGGGCTGGACTGTTCCCATGGGGCACAGGGCCAAGACTGATTTGCAAATGGCTGGGTTCTAACTGGAATGGCATGGTGAGCAAAAAAACGATGGATTTAGGCCCAGATCTCTGTACTGGGGTGAATGTATGACATTGTTCTGCATTCTTTCCATCAATTGTTGTTTTTGCATTTGTCACCCCGAGTGGGAAGGGTATGCTCAGACGTGAGTCCCTTGCTCTCCATGCCACTGGAATCAAGCTATCCTGGCTGACGAGGGCTGAAAGCCCGAAACCGGTCCTAGGATGCTTGTTTCCAGTCCAGGGAGGACCTGGCTTGGCAGTTCGGGCTGGACTGTTCCCATGGGGCACAGGGCCAAGACTGATTTGCAAATGGCTGGGTTCTAACTGGAATGGCATGGTGAGCAAAAAAACGATGGATTTAGGCCCAGATCTCTGTACTGGGGTGAATGTATGACATTGTTCTGCATTCTTTCCATCAATTGTTGTTTTTGCATTTGTCACCCCGAGTGGGAAGGGTATGCTCAGACGTGAGTCCCTTGCTCTCCATGCCACTGGAATCAAGCTATCCTGGCTGACGAGGGCTGAAAGCCCGAAACCGGTCCTAGGATGCTTGTTTCCAGTCCAGGGAGGACCTGGCTTGGCAGTTCGGGCTGGACTGTTCCCATGGGGCACAGGGCCAAGACTGATTTGCAAATGGCTGGGTTCTAACTGGAATGGCATGGTGAGCAAAAAAACGATGGATTTAGGCCCAGATCTCTGTACTGGGGTGAATGTATGACATTGTTCTGCATTCTTTCCATCAATTGTTGTTTTTGCATTTGTCACCCCGAGTGGGAAGGGTATGCTCAGACGTGAGTCCCTTGCTCTCCATGCCACTGGAATCAAGCTATCCTGGCTGACGAGGGCTGAAAGCCCGAAACCGGTCCTAGGATGCTTGTTTCCAGTCCAGGGAGGACCTGGCTTGGCAGTTCGGGCTGGACTGTTCCCATGGGGCACAGGGCCAAGACTGATTTGCAAATGGCTGGGTTCTAACTGGAATGGCATGGTGAGCAAAAAAACGATGGATTTAGGCCCAGATCTCTGTACTGGGGTGAATGTATGACATTGTTCTGCATTCTTTCCATCAATTGTTGTTTTTGCATTTGTCACCCCGAGTGGGAAGGGTATGCTCAGACGTGAGTCCCTTGCTCTCCATGCCACTGGAATCAAGCTATCCTGGCTGACGAGGGCTGAAAGCCCGAAACCGGTCCTAGGATGCTTGTTTCCAGTCCAGGGAGGACCTGGCTTGGCAGTTCGGGCTGGACTGTTCCCATGGGGCACAGGGCCAAGACTGATTTGCAAATGGCTGGGTTCTAACTGGAATGGCATGGTGAGCAAAAAAACGACGGATTTAGGCCCAGATCTCTGTACTGGGGTGAATGTATGACATTGTTCTGCATTCTTTCCATCAATTGTTGTTTTTGCATTTGTCACCCCGAGTGGGAAGGGTATGCTCAGACGTGAGTCCCTTGCTCTCCATGCCACTGGAATCAAGCTATCCTGGCTGACGAGGGCTGAAAGCCCGAAACCGGTCCTAGGATGCTTGTTTCCAGTCCAGGGAGGACCTGGCTTGGCAGTTCGGGCTGGACTGTTCCCATGGGGCACAGGGCCAAGACTGATTTGCAAATGGCTGGGTTCTAACTGGAATGGCATGGTGAGCAAAAAAACGATGGATTTAGGCCCAGATCTCTGTACTGGGGTGAATGTATGACATTGTTCTGCATTCTTTCCATCAATTGTTGTTTTTGCATTTGTCACCCCGAGTGGGAAGGGTATGCTCAGACATGAGTCCCTTGCTCTCCATGCCACTGGAATCAAGCTATCCTGGCTGACGAGGGCTGAAAGCCCGAAACCGGTCCTAGGATGCTTGTTTCCAGTCCAGGGAGGACCTGGCTTGGCAGTTCGGGCTGGACTGTTCCCATGGGGCACAGGGCCAAAACTGATTTGCAAATGGCTGGGTTCTAACTGGAATGGCATGGTGAGCAAAAAAACGATGGATTTAGGCCCAGATCTCTGTACTGGGGTGAATGTATGACATTGTTCTGCATTCTTTCCATCAATTGTTGTTTTTGCATTTGTCACCCCGAGTGGGAAGGGTATGCTCAGACGTGAGTCCCTTGCTCTCCATGCCACTGGAATCAAGCTATCCTGGCTGACGAGGGCTGAAAGCCCGAAACCGGTCCTAGGATGCTTGTTTCCAGTCCAGGGAGGACCTGGCTTGGCAGTTCGGGCTGGACTGTTCCCATGGGGCACAGGGCCAAGACTGATTTGCAAATGGCTGGGTTCTAACTGGAATGGCATGGTGAGCAAAAAAACGATGGATTTAGGCCCAGATCTCTGTACTGGGGTGAATGTATGACATTGTTCTGCATTCTTTCCATCAATTGTTGTTTTTGCATTTGTCACCCCGAGTGGGAAGGGTATGCTCAGACGTGAGTCCCTTGCTCTCCATGCCACTGGAATCAAGCTATCCTGGCTGACGAGGGCTGAAAGCCCGAAACCGGTCCTAGGATGCTTGTTTCCAGTCCAGGGAGGACCTGGCTTGGCAGTTTGGGCTGGACTGTTCCCATGGGGCACAGGGCCAAGACTGATTTGCAAATGGCTGGGTTCTAACTGGAATGGCATGGTGAGCAAAAAAACGATGGATTTAGGCCCAGATCTCTGTACTGGGGTGAATGTATGACATTGTTCTGCATTCTTTCCATCAATTGTTGTTTTTGCATTTGTCACCCCGAGTGTGAAGGGTATGCTCAGACGTGAGTCCCTTGCTCTCCATGCCACTGGAATCAAGCTATCCTGGCTGACGAGGGCTGAAAGCCCGAA